>NW_007754516.1:4054-6138 GCF_000696425.1 Galeopterus variegatus | reverse complement strand
TTTTCTGGAACTTTATGGGAGAGAGAAAAACGCAGCAGAAAAGTGGCTGGGCCTCTGGAATCGACAAAATCTCAGATCCTGACTCCATCTAGTCTATTCTTGTAACTTAATCCAATTTATCTAAGTATCTACATCTGCACTTTTTATGACCCTGATACGAGGAACCCTGGATTTGTATCTGTTAAGAATATTCGCCAAACTGCTTAGATTGATTTAGAAATGAGAACTCTCTGTAGAAGGGAGGTATTTGTCATTTTCCTTGGCCTGTTTAGGATTTGGAGAGACCAATGAGAAAAATGAGGTCTATGGCTTTGCCTCTGCCTACTGGGGAAAGGCTGTGGGTAAGTACAGTGGTCAGAACTGAACACAGGTGAAATGTGGGCATTGTATTGTTATTCAAACTCCTCTCTTACCCATCTGCAAGGCTGGATACTTTGAGTATGGAGGAGCAGGAGGGAGGATAACCCACATCAGTCGGTTCAACCCTGATGACCCCTTGGTTAAACATTTGATAAATTTGGGCCGAGCCCTTGGCGCACTCGGGAGAGTGTGGCGCTGCGGGTGCTGGGAGCGCAGCAGCGCTCCCGCCGTGGGTTCGGATCCTATATAGAGATGACCGGTGGGCTCACAGCGCTCGCTGGCTGAACACGGTGCGGCCGGTCTCAAAAAGGACAAAAAAAAAAAAAAAAACATTTGAAAAATTTCTCAGTTAAGATTGCACAAGTCTTTCTCTAAAAATAATCGAAAGCTACTGCATGGAACAATGCAGCTTTTGTTAAAGCATCATGCTCAGGCCACCTGCATCAAGAATACCTAGCAAACTTATTCAGAATACAGATTGCTGAACTCCACGTGAGACCTAATAACACTCTCTTAAAGTGATCTTGTGTCTGCCCCGTAGCCATATCCCCAAGATAGCTCTTATTCACTCAAATAGCTGGGAATTGATGTTTCAGTAAGAGAGAAGTGCCAGCCAGTAAAGTTGGTTGTAGGTTTATTTCTAACTAAACCAGCTCTATTCTTCATCAGTAATGACAGCATTGGATCTCCCTTGCCCAATCTAGCTTTAGAACACCTTCTTTCTCTGGATCTGGCTTATGGAGAGTTTATTTCTTCCTGCCTTGGGGTCTGACAAATCACATGTCTTCCCTAGCTCCCTTTCAGTCGTATAATTTCAATACTGTGCAAGATTGCTACAGAGGTACTGGAATTCCAGATTGCATGATTCTGTCTGAGGACACAGATGCTATATAATTTTCTTTCTGGGCCAGTCAGTAAAACGGAGTGAAAATTATCAAAGTTCAATTATCGGGAGAAGGCAGAGACTGTTGTTAAAGAGTATGTGAATAAAATCAGAGCACTGGGAAGTCACATTTGTGTTTGCTTGACTACAAGAAATCGAAGATGAAAAACATTTCACTAAAAGGCATGGCGGTCTGGGTAGTAGAGTGTGGAGAAATTGTACTCACCTAAATAGTTGACATTAGGCCCAGCCGAGATTTCCTAAGTCAGGGTCATATTCTATGTCTGGGCCATTGTAGGTGCCTGATTCTGAGGCATTAACCCTTGAGGAGTTCAGAGACTTTGCCTTCAAGGAAGCTCTCTGCTGACATCATCTCAATCAAGGCTGGGGGGAGGCTCGCTCTCCATATAGGTATCCATTCCAGAGCTACAAAGCACCCTTGTACTTAGATATTAATTATCCTCGAATGCAGAATTCTCCCCTAAAAACATGAAAATCTAGTTCCTTCATTTATATTGGAAATTATTTGCTATTAAATTACTAATTAGTTTAAAGATTTACAAGGTCTAAGGTCAGTAAGATTGTCTCCAACCGATGGTAAGCATCTAATATATGTAAAGCTCTTAGAACATAGGGAAACATTTTGAAAAGAATGATGCATATGTGGAGCAAAATAAGCAGAGACGTTAAAAATATTTGTGTTGAAATAAATTTGGAGATTAAGCGATTTTATTTTCTATAGAATTCAACTTAGAAGGAAATACTATATGTTTGTTTCTTATATCTGATAAAAAGAAATAAAACATAAAAGATTTCTTTGAATCTCATGGAGAGAGAGAGA
>NW_007754516.1:1689-3230 GCF_000696425.1 Galeopterus variegatus | reverse complement strand
GAGAGAGAGAGATATTTATATATATACATATATATTTTTTAGACCTAAGAAAAGATTTGAATGTAATCATAGGTGTATAAGGTATAGGTTCTTAGGCAGTAAAAATTTGGTCAGCAAGCACTTTATGAGACAGTTTTGGCCTCTAGAACTATCAGCATTTTCCATTCTAGCTTTCTAGATTTACTAAACAATCCTGGAACTTTAATGATATAAGGAGACCCAACTTACTCTGACCTAATTGTACGCACATGGATGGAGTGGTCATGTACTGGTTATTGCAATGACCCTGGGCAAAAGCTAACTTTGCAGGGCTGTGGGGCTGAAATGAAACGAAGCCCCGCCCTCACTTTGTGGAGAGAGGCTGGGAGGGGGATTTCAGGCTGGCAAGTTCCAGATCTAAGGAATCACTCTATGACGATGGCTAGAGGCTTCCTGTCTTGGAGGGAACAATAGCTTACTGCTGATGAGCAAGAGGTGATTGTCCTTGATAAGGCAGCTGCCACAGACCCAGCTCATTTGGGCCAGGCACACGCTAACCCTTTGGGAGAACCCCCACAGCTGGAGAACAATTCAGGGGCTGGGAGTCTTCCCTCACTTACAAATCTACAATCCTGCTATGCTGTGGGTCATTTCCTGTCAGTATCTCAGCAGAAAATGCACCTGAGAATAAACCTAGAGCCCTTGCAACATCTGGAAAACCTTACGGTAACCCACTGCCACTTGAACAATGGAATATTATCCTTACCCCCACCCTGTTTATCTCCCCTCTCTTGAATCCTTAAATGGTTAAAACACCCCATGAATGCTGAGATAAACTGCTGCTCAGATAATTCACTGTCAAAAATATTGAGCACACTTAGAGGGATGGCAGTAGTAATGGTCTTTTCAAGTGCTGCAGTACAAAAGCTGAGCCTATCAAGATTTTTTGGCAGGCTTCGTGTTTAACTTGTTATATTATATATTGCAGTGGTGCAATTCAGGATCAGTATAAATCAGCATAGAGGACACAGGGAAGCTGAGGGAATTGGTTGCATTAGCAGCACATGGTCTAAACAGAAGGTGGCAGCAGTTTTACATTGTCGGGTACATGTCCACATAGCACACACACAGATGCCATCGCCATGATCATGGGGTTAGTGTCTACATTCCTGATAGAGAGTTTACAGCTTCATGCTGATGGCAGCAAGGAAGCAGAACACAGAGAGATGAGAGATTTATTCGAATATGATAGCCCTCGATAACTACGGGGCTCGATTGACAAAAGCAGCAAATACGAAACCAAGGAGTTGGGCTGAAAATATCCACGATACTGTCAGAAAGTTTCTTATTGTACATTTTTAGTTCAAACCCCAGCATTAAATGTAAGAAACATCAGAATTAAGACTAGAAAGGGACAGGAAGTTTCAGTTTTCGCTGCTTCCAAAAGAACCTTATGAAACTAATTAATAATAATAATAATAATAACAACAACAACAACAACAACAACAATCAGAAAACTCCTGTACTTTGAGTAAGAAGATTGTGCTCCTGTATGGGCTCTG
>NW_007754516.1:0-1553 GCF_000696425.1 Galeopterus variegatus | reverse complement strand
CAACAACAATCAGAAAACTCCTGTACTTTGAGTAAGAAGATTGTGCTCCTGTATGGGCTCTGTTTTCAAACAAGCTTGAATCCTTAGGTTTACACTTTAGTATTTAACTCCCTAAGTGAACTCCCAGCTCTACTACTGGCTAGATAGATTATAACCTACGGCAAATCTCAGAGCCTCAGTTTTTTAATTTTTAAACTGACGTAATAAATGTACCTCCCTGATAGGGTTGTGATAATTTGTGAAGTCACGTATGTAAATTGCAATGCTAGGTTCATATTAGGGGCTCAATAAATGATATCTATATGATCATTATTATTATTGAGTTTACTGTTTTCAAAAAAATTTGCATTCATCATTTAATTTCATTCTTAAAGCAATTCTGAGAAGAAGGCAGGAAAGGAATTCTTATTTTCACTTTACAATTAGGGCTAGTGAATGTGGATTAAGTGATGTGTCATGTTGCAAGCCAGGGCCTTACACTAGGAATCAGTTTTCTCATCATTTAAATGAAAAAAATTGAGCTGCAGATGGTGAACTGTAAAGTTTTTTCCAAATCTCATATTAACAACTCTGTCATTTATGTTAACTCACAGCATAGTAAGCAGAGATCCAGAGGTAAATTAATTGCATTTTAATCTTAACAATAATTTCTACAAGTGAAGACAATGCTTTTCTGTGACAGGCACGCAGAGCTCTTAAAAGATTTTTAAAAAGTAAAAGATATGTTGGAACACAGGGATCTTGTGAAACCCAACCAATGACAAAAATCAACTCAGAGTGAGCACTTCACAAAAGAAACATTGCTTAATTTTATACACAGCCAGGCACTTGACTGTATTTTATAGTCAACTATAGTTCCCATCCATTAGTCTCTTATCTGTGAGAGTGCTTCTCCTGAATTAACATGACCTAATTTAGCCAACATGTTCTGGTATGAATGTAATTGTCAATAACGCTATTTAAAAGTATGACCTTCAAAGAAGAACAAGCAAACATTCTTGCTAAGAAGAAGGCTTTTTTTATTTATGGTTGTTTTGATAAAACATCTAAAATTTCACACTGTCATATTCCCTGGATGGCTGCTGTCACTCTTATTTAGGGTTTTTTTTTTTTTTTTTTTTTTTCTCATGGTGCTTTTGTACAATTACACCACACATGAGAAATCAAGCTTCATGCATGACCTCGACTATCATTAATCTCATTGCGAAAGTTTCATTCCATCTCCCAGATGTGTTTTAATTGCCACATCTAATGTAATGCTATAGCTGTATTTTACAGCTTTAAATTAAACCTTTTGTTACAATGGCAAAGTCTGTCAGCGTTCTAATAGTTTCAATGTGAAAAAAAAGAAATCTGTCATTCTAAGATTGTCAAAATAGAAGGTAGCAAAATTGGTTTGGTGAGAAAAGCCCTTCTTTCTCAGCAACTCTCCTATTCATGACAAACATCTGAGCTGCCTCCCCTCCTCTGCAGTAGACCCTTGACATTTCTTCAAATCCCCAAATTCGTAACTATCTTTATGACAGAATCTCACAAGACTTAACAATGAATCA
>NW_007754515.1:0-7957 GCF_000696425.1 Galeopterus variegatus | reverse complement strand
AAATAAGTATTACAATGTGTGAGATGAAAAATATACTGGATAAAAACAATGGTATATTAGAGCGTGAAGAAGAAAAAAAAATAGTAAACTTGAAGAAACAGCAATTGAAAGCATCCAAAATGAAATATATAGAGAAAAAAGAATTAAAAATATATATGTAAACAGAGCATCAATGAGCTGTAGGGCCACTGCAAGTCATCTCATAGACATATTTTCAGAGTCCCTAAAGGAAAGAGAAAGAAGGAGGCAGAGAAATATTTTTAAAATAATGGACCAAGTAATCCCACAGATTTTAGAAACTCATTGAATCAGATGGAAAAGAAAGAGGAGAAAAAAGAGGAAGAGAGAGAGGAGGAGGAGGAAGAAAAAAAAAAAAGGAATAAACCGAAGAAAAGGACACCAAGGTACATCGTACATTATAGTTAAATTGATCAAACCAGAAATAAAATGTTAAAAGAGCTAGAGAAAAAGACACATTAGGTAAACACATTAAGTTCCAAGGAATGTAGTTAAGTACGATGAATTTTTCATGGGAATAAACACTGAGCAAGAAGACCACGGAGCAGTATCTTTAAAGGACTGAAAGAACAGGACCGTCAACCTGGAATTACATATCCAGGGAAAACGTCTTTCAAAAAATCGCAGAAGAAAAATAGATTTTTTCAGACATACAAAAGCAGAAGTAATTCATCGCCAGCCGTCCCAAGCCACAGGAAATATTTAGAAAGCCCGTCGGGCTGGAGCAGACAGCAAGAAGAAGAAATGCGGCTGTACACAAAGGGTGAAGAGCATCGGAAATGGTAATTACACGGTTTCGAAGGGAAAGTCAACTTGGAAATGAGACTTTTGGAAGAAATATGGAAGCAACGGCCTCATTAAGGCAGAAATGAGAGCTCGCTCTCTGCCAGGCCTGTGGGGGAGGGGGTCGCCTACCGACGCCTCCTCAGCTGGTCTCCTGGCAACGAGCTCTTCAGAGTCCTTGGAAGCAGCCGGGACAAGTGGCTGGAATTCCAAGACAGCCGGAATTGTGGAAGGGATTTTAGTAAGCACAGCGAAATTAGAACAAGGAGGACCATTACCCGCGGCTGGGACTTGGTGGCTCCCGTCCCAGGCTCGAGGGACTTGGATTCTGCCCAGATGCATCGCCGAGGCTCGAACCGAACCCCCAGCCTCTCTCCTTCCCAGTGGTTCCTCTGCCTTCCGTTCTCACAGGTTCGTCAGCTTCTGAGCACTTGTGCTGTGCCAGGCACTGACGTAAACACTTTACACTTACATTTTTACCTATGAAATCGGGTTTTTCTTTAGTCGCGTTTTCAGACACAGAACTGAGGGGAAGCCCCTTGCCAAAAGTCACCCCTAGTGGAATGCAGCCTGAGAGGTGGCCCAGCAGTCCTTCCAGATCATGCACTTCGGTTGGATGCCAGGCTGTGGGGTTGGGCAGTGGGCTCCCAGAGCCGCCACCTCGTTTTGGTGTTCTGAGACGGAGGGGTGGTGGGGACTGTAGTTACCTGGCTTCCTTGTGGCCCCATGAACTGGTGAGAGACGGGAGGCCCGTGGCTGCCCAGGTGAAGGGCCCGGCTAGGCGCTGCTTTCTTTTCTTACAGGCCTACTCACTCCTAAGACAGCGCCCCTTCCCATCCCAACTCCTCCTCCAAACCACCTTCCTTTTCTCCTGGTTGGGGTGAGGGTGGAGAAGGGGGTTGTCGCTCACCTGAAGGAGAGGGAAAACTTTGGTGTCTCTGGTACTAATTAACAGGACATGCTGGTGCCAGAAGAGGGTCCTTGGCGAACAAGACTTCTCCTTTAGGGTCCTCCAGCCTACTGTGACCACCCCCATGCCCACCTCCCCTCCCCCCACTAGAGGATCCTATCTTTTCTGCAATCTCAAGGCCTCACTTTCCTCTCTGGGCATCCCGGAGTCCCTTGTCCCAGGCTGGAGCCTGTAAGGACTTAAGGAATTGAGGGCAGGGCCAGAGCTGCTTCCTCCGTGGGAGGAGCATCATTCCTGGATCCAAACAAGAGCCCCCATGGCCTTGCAGGCTCTTACAGGGGTGTTCCTTGGGTTCCCACAAGGGCATGTCTTATTCTTCACTCCCCCACCCTCTCCTGGGGAAGAGAAGAGTAACTCCCAGGTCCCTGCAGTGGCCTCCAGGAGTGACTGCTCCAGTCCTCCCTGGGGGCCTCTGAGCAAGGATGGAGTATCCTGTGACTGGGCAGGAGCCCTGGCCCTGGGGAGCTAACTTACCTCAGTCTGGGGGAAGTACACCTCCAGGCTTTGGTGACCAAGGATCATGCCTTTCTTCTCTTCGTTGGTACGTTCGGTTAAACCCCATGGCCCTACAGCAGGTCCCAAGCTTCAGCCTTTCTTTACATGTCCAGCTCTCTGTTTTGCAGACTTTCTCTGTACTTCTTTACCTGCCCTCTTTTCTCTCCTTTCCCCATTATTGTCTCTGTGTCCTCCTGGTTCTCTTTCATTCCAACCTCCTTGCCTTATCCAATCACTGAAAACACTCTCACCTGTGTGGTGAGCCTGTTTCTCCTACCTCCCTTCGAGGAATGTCCAGACAGCAGAACTAACATGCCCATTAGTTGCGATGGAGGTGTGCTACAGGAATCTTGACTCTCAGAACATGACTCCTCTTCCATCTAAATCCAATACTCTTTACTGCAATGTCAAGACAATGTCCTGGGCTTTTCCCAGGCCAATACAATACCTGGCCCTGCTCCCAGTATACTTTGATGATAAAGATCTTGTTGCAATATGACAGGGAGAGCCAAAGAGCAGAGCCATGGAAGCCATGGGTAAAGACAGACCTGGGAACAAAGACCCTGGCCAGATAGAACAACTCCTGTAGGTCTAGACTCAGCAGCTCAGACCCCTGACTGACAGCATGGGCTAGCAGAGACAGAGCAGAGGTCATGGTGGGCCCTGAGCTCAAGGAAGACAAAAGCACCAAGCACTTCTCGACTTCAGAGTCCCTTAGGTGGACAGCACAGCAGCACTCAGCCTAGAGAATCAAGACCACCTGAGAGACACAGGGCTTGTGCAGAGGGATTGTCCTGTCTAATCATGAAATATGTGGTCTTCTGAACATGCCTTTGGGAGAAAATAGGTATTGATGCTAGGGTGGGGGCTTCCATCCTCCCATGCCCACTACTCTTGGTATTCTCTGAATATTCAAAAAAACTTTGCTGATATTGTATGTGGGGACAAGCAGGAACCTTAATTGAGCTCCCCCCACACATCAACTTTCAGACCTCCTAAATAATAATTAGCATTTATCAACTGCCTAATAAGTACCAGGTGTTGTTTTATATATTGTAACTGTTTTAAGTTAATTCTTATAAGAGTCTATGAATTAGATTATCACCCTAATTTAGCAGGTAAGGAAACTGAGGCAGGGAGGTTGAAAAACATGTACCAGGTCACAGAGTTGGTGAGTGATAGGATTTTGACCAGGCAGTCTGGCTTCTGAGCCCACACTCTTAACCACTGTTATGCAGGTTTTGATGGTTGAAAAGTTCATATTAAGAAGAGTAATTTTGTTGGGATATTTCCCGTCTGACTCCTTTTGGATGGACAACAGGAAGGTTCACTGTTCTCTGGTGTCCATGCAGAGCACAATTTCACATAATCTTCTTTATCCACTGTTGCCTGCTCCCTCTATTCTCAGATTACATTTTCTTATTATTCTGTATGCTCATGGTTTCATGCCCCACCCCCACCTTATTCTCTCTCACCTTTTTTAAAGACTCTCAGATAATTTCAATCTTTCTTTCAGGCCACAGAATGTCTCATCTCAAAGATACCAGATGATGATAATTTAGCAGGAGACAGATGAATTTCTCTCTGACAGTGAGAGCCCCTCAGTGAGAAGATGGTCCTCTTTATTGTGTTTTGCCTCATCTTGGATTAGCCCAGCTCTGCTCTGCAGTGATGAGCCTCTCAGAAACATCCTTTACCTAGGAGGTGTGGGCCCCTCATTATGAAACTATTGGTATTGTGGGGGGCACACATGGACATGTCATTCCCATTGGCCAGAACCCAGTCACACGATCCAACCTAATCGCAGGGGATGCTGGGCAATGTAGTCCAGTCATGTTGTTCAGAGGAAAACTAAAGGGGTCTGGTGAATCCATTGTTCCAGCCATCATCCAGACTAAACACCTGCTCTCTCATTCCATAGTTATTATACTCCTCTTGTCTCAATTAAGCGTCTTTATGGTTCATTTTATATATAGATGTATAGAGCATATCAGCAAATCATGGCCTGTGAGCCAAATCCAGCCAGCTTCCTGTCTTTGAATGTCCAGCAGGCTGAGTGGGCAGCACTGTGGGCTGCAGACACCAAGCTCCAGCCTGCTTCCTGCTCATTTCCCAGGACCTACATCCTGCTGGCAGCCTCGCCACACAGCTGTCCAGGATCTGTAGTCCCAAGTGACATGCAAGTAGCAAAGGATGGGTACAGCAACAGTTTTCTCTCTTGTGCTTATATAACATCCTCAGTTTTGCCTCTTATTCCACAAAGTCTCACATATTTATCACCCGGCCCTTTACAGGAAAAAATGTTTGCAGATCTCTGCCCTAGAAAGATAATTTCCACCTTTGGAAATTGGAAAGGCTTGCCTTTATTACCGCCTAATTCGCCAACTTGCAGTTTGTCTTGGAGTAAAGTTTGGACTGTCAGAACATTGAACTGAAAGATCCTCCTGCGGGACCTCAGCCTTGTTAATCTCTCACATTCCTTAGTGGTTTGAACAAACAGTGGTTTGAATGAACAGGAGCAAAACATTAGTTGCTTCAGTTAATGTGGGAATAGGTGGTGTTTTTATTTCAGGATTTGTCCAAATGGGGAGAAGGAGGAGGGGTGGAAGCAATACTATTTTAAAAATTGAAAAAGGAATTTAATCTTTGCCCATACATTTGGAAATATAGACTCCAGTACTATTCTCATAATTGCCACCATTGTTTAGTATTTGTCAGATCCTGATCATGGACAGGCACAAGAAAGAAGTTTCTCTTAGAATTATAACTATCATGAACATTTGATATTTTACTGAATCATATGTCTGAGGAGATATACATACACACACATACATATAAAAATTATATGTGTGTATCTACGTCTATGTATATAAATATTTTCCAACCTGAAACAAGAAAGCTGAATTTAAGGGCTTTCTGCAAATTGAATTGGAAGAGAATCGCACCCCAATGGAAAGTTGTTAGTTTATTTTCTTCCTTCCTTCCTTTTCTCCCTCCCTCCCTCCTTTCTGTTCTATTTTTCTTTCTTTCTTCTCTCTTTTTAAGCAATTTTATACACAGGTGCCAAGGGGTTTGGCTAATCCTGCTCCTTAGTTTATGGCCCTGTCTCAATTGTTGTGTGAGGCCCTGTCTTGTATTTTCCCCTCTGTCCTAATCTCCACCATTATACCTACCTGCAGGGGTACCCACTGGGCTTGATGCATGTCCTTGGGTGATATCTTTGAATAGTAGACTTATGGTGGTGCGTATGTGTGTTGTAATTTACAGATATCATATTGTACTCTGGATCTTGTATTTCTTGTTCCTTTTTTCCTCTCTGCACTGTATTTCAAATAGACTTTCATGTTGCTCTTGGCAGCTCTAGGGTATCATGTCTGATGGTTTCCACGAATGAGCTTCCATCTTCTGCTCCCCTTCCCGTCCATACCTCCCAAAGTGGTCCTTGTCCACTTTTCCAGTAACTTCTCAGTCCATGATGCTAGTATTCTTATGAGTTACTCCCTTAAGGGTGGCTTCACACAAAACTAAGACCATGGCTACCTGCCTTTTATATTACTAATCAAAATATAAAAGTAAAAAATCCCAAACCCAAGATTGTCTGTAAACCTTTAAGTTCAACTTATTTTATTTATTTATTTTTAAAATTTATTTTTATCTATTTTTTATTTCAGTTATCAATGTACAGTGTACTTGATTTTCATGTCCCTTTGCCAGTTCCCTCTTTTTCTCCCTCCCTCTGTGTTCAACATAAATTCTAGTAGCCTATTCATAAATCTAATACATTTTAACACTTCAAGGAGGCTTTGTAAAAGCTTAATTAATTAAATTTCTTGAATTATTTTAAGTTGTATTTGCAAATTTAATATATCTGCCCTCTTGTTAAGAAATTCATATGCTATTTAATAAGTAAAACTATCATAAGTATTTAAACAAGCCTAGTAAATCTAATAAATGAACAAGTTATCTTTAACATTCCTATGTGGTTTCTGTATTTAGATAATTTTATACTTATTAACTTAATGCCACAAGTCAAAAATTGATTTTTAAATTCTGTTTTAACTGGAAAAATTAAGTGAATTTGCAACCTAACAGGACAAATTATCTTCACAATTACAAATGCTTTAAATACAAAAAATTTCCCAATTCTTACCTTAACACAAAAATAAAATATGCAGGTTTTATCATCTCTTTTATTGATTCTAAACTTTCCTGGGTTTAAAGATCTAAGGAAATACTTTTAACATTTCCAGAAAATTGGGATTACAATCTCAGGCAAATTGGAATTTATTCTTCAAAAGATGTTCGAGTTACCTCTTCAATGGGATGCAGTTACTTAGAGATTAGAGGTTTTCAGCCGGGATAGGGGATTTGGAGCTGCAGATACACTGGGTGATTTTTCTTGCAAAAAAAAAAAAAAAAAAGAATAGTAAAGGCAGGAAGGAAGACAGGAAAGAAGGAAGCAAGGGAAGAGAAAAGAGGAAAAATCCTAGGAGAATGGCCTTCTGAGACTCTGTTTCCATGTCTGTTCCAACAAGAAAAGTTGAGACTGAAGTTGGAGGTCTTTGGTGGCAGAGCAAGCCACAGATCCAGATTCAAACTTTATGATAGAAGTGTCTTCTTTGGGCAAATTACTTAAACTTTTTAATCTTCATTTTTCTTTTCCATAAAGAGATGACAGTAACATATGTGAAGTTATAAAGCAAATATGAATAAACCTCACAAAATACCTGGTCCTAAGAAAACACTAAATCCACCTTTGTCAAAGTAATGAGGAATTGAATGAATCATTGCCATATACCTGGGAAGGTGGTGTTAATGTACTAGGAGATCTGCTTTATAATTAAATGTTGTTCTGCCTAGTTCCTAGTTTTAAATGTCTGTTAAGAAAAATTGGGGATGAGATGTCATTAAATGTGAATGGCAGTTTTGATAGTCAAAGTGTGAAGACTATATTACTTATGATTAGCTCAAAATGCCATATTTAACCTGAGCATACTTTAGCCTTTAGATGTTATGAATGCAATATTGTTTCTTTTATACATGCTGACAAGGCTAAATATTATTAGATGGGTTTTAAAAATCAGTCTTTATCAACACAAGTAATTTTCATTTTTCCTTTTCAGCCACAAATAATAGCTTTAGTACTAATAACTGATTGAAATTAGAATTAGAAAATTACCATGATTAGACCCTTTGATCTTTCTTTCTAGCCTTTTAAAGGGTACAATTTAAGGACAAATAAGAAGAAGAACTACTTTTTCCTTGGACTGAATATATGAAACTCATTGTTTTTAAAGTCGGTGCCATTACAGTTTGAATTTGGCAAAAGAGGGATTTAGATAAATGAATGAGGCTGTACAAGGAAATTGCCTTGTATGAATTTCAGAAAGACTTGCTTAGGAAGTTTGTTTCAAGAATGCTCAGCCTCTTCCTGTGACTGCAGCCTAAGGCTGGGCTGTATTTGGTCAGCGTGGAGATCTGCAGTACATGTGGCATTACTAGAACGGTGGAAGTGAATGTCATATTTAAACTTCAATTAGTAGCCAGTATTGGTCCTCTTGGATATCTCGTGGAAGAGAACTTTTCTATTTTTTTTATGAGGATAGTGAAAGGTCATCTCTTTCTCAATGAGAAAAAAATGAATCCCCAGTGGGGTCTTCATATTTTCAGAGGGAGGTTTCCACATACATC
>NW_007754514.1:7754-7957 GCF_000696425.1 Galeopterus variegatus | reverse complement strand
AAACAAGATAAAGTCAGAAGCATAACACTATCTGAGTTCAAATTATACTACAAGTGTATTGAAAGCAAAAAAACATGGCACTGGCATAAAAACAGGTACTTGGACCAATGAAACAGAATACAAAACTCAGAAATCAACCCACATACAGCCAACTGCTCTTCAATAATGGAACTAAGAACATACCTTGGCAGAAAGACTGCCTC
>NW_007754514.1:0-2578 GCF_000696425.1 Galeopterus variegatus | reverse complement strand
GCGGCGCTCCCACCCGAGGGTTCAGATCCCACATGCAGACCGGTTCCCGCTCACTGGCTGAATGAGGCACGGGAGCAACGCCGAGGTTTGCAATCCCGTTGCCGGTCCCCGGTACGGTACGGGGACAACACTGAGGGTTGCGATCTGTTGCCGGACAAGGAAAAAAGACAAAAGACAAAAAAAAAAAAAACGCTTAGGCCTGATAAATGATTTCAGTAAAGTTACAGGATACAAAATCAAACCACAAAAATCAATAGCATTTTTATACTCCAACAAAGAACTAGCAGAAAAAGAGTGAAGAAAGGTAGCCCATTTATAATAGTCTCCCCCCTAAAAAAACACCTAAGAATCAATTTATCCAAGGAGGTGAAAGATCTTGACAATGAGAACTACAAATCACTGTTGAAAGAAATTAAAGAGGACACAAAAAGATGGAAGCATATTCCATGCTTTTGCATCCAAGAATTAACATTGTGAAAATATCCATACTATCCAAATTTACCTACAGATTCAATGCAATCTGCATCAAAATACCAACGATATTCTTCACGGAAATAGAACAGTCCTAACATTTATATGAAACAACAAAAGACCAAAAACAGCCAAAACAATCTGGAGCAAAACAAGATAAAGTCAGAAGCATAACACTATCTGAGTTCAAATTATACTACAAGTGTATTGTAAGCAAAAAAAACATGGCACTGGCATAAAAACAGATACTTGGACCAATGAAACAGAATAGAAAACTCAGAAATCAACCCAAATACAGCCAACTGCTCTTCAATAATGGAACTAAGAACATACCTTGGCAGAAAGACTGCCTCTTCATGGATGCTGGGAAAACTGGAGGTCCGTATGTATAATGAACTAGACTCATACCTCTTGCCATACACAAAAATCAACTCAAAGTGGATTAGAGACTTAGGTATAAGATTTGAAACTATAAAATTACTAAAAGAGCATAAGGGAAACACTTCAGGCAGTAGGACTGGGCAAAGACTTTATGAATAAGATTCCAAAAACACAGGCAACAAAAGAAAAACTAAACAAATAGGATTGTATCAAACTGAAAAGCTTCTGCACAGCAAAAGAAATAATTAAAAGAGTGTAAAGACAACCTACAGAATGGGAGAAAATATTTGGTAACTATGCATCCAGCAAAGGATTAATATCCAGAATATACAAGGAACTCAAACAACTTAACAGTAAAAAAAAAAAAAAAAAAGAAAGAAAAAAGAATCCACTTAAAAACAAGTGAAAAAACAAATAATCCTATTAAAAGGGGGGACAAAAGAGTTAAATAGGCATTTCTCAAAAGAAGGTGAAAAATGGTCAACAGAAACATGAAAAAATGCTCAACATCACTAAGCATCAAGGAAATCCAAATCAAAACTGCTTTGAGTTATCATTTCACCCCAGTGAGACTGGCTATTATCAAAATGACAGAGAATTACAAATGCTGGTGAGGATGTGGAGAAAGGGGAACCTTTCTACACTCCTGATGGGACTATAAATCAGTGCAGCCATTATGGAGAACAGTATGGACATTCCTCCAACAACTACAGATAGAACTGCCATATAATCCAGCAATCCTACTACTGAGTATATCCCCAAAGGAATGGAAATCATCATGTTGTAGGGATATTTGCACTTCCATGCAGCTCTGTTTATAATGACCAAGAGTCGTAGTAAATCTAAATGTCCATCAATGGATGACTGGGTGAGTAAAATGTGGTATCTTTACACAATGGAATACTACTATGCCATAAAAAAGAATGAAATTCTGCCATTTGCAGCAACATGGATGAACTTAGAGAAAATTATGTTAAGTGAAATAAGCCAGGCATAGAATGAGAAATACTGCATGTCCTCACTCATAAGCAGGAGCTAAAAAAATTTTTTTAAAAAAAGAAAGATACAACGATCACAGTAATACGTTAAACTTTCAAAAGGAGAGAACAGAACTGAGGTTACCAGGGGTGGGAAAGCGGAGGGAGAAGGTGGGGTTAGTGAGGAATTAGTAAAGGGCTATGAAAAATGGTTACTTTGTGTAATGTTGAATATTCTAATTATCACGATTTAAGCATCACATATCACACACGGGTACTGATTTTCAACTCTTTATCCCACAGATATGTACAATCAATTGGGTTTCAATAAAAATAAATAAACAAGTAAATCAAAAATTTGGGGTTAATTATAACGGAAGGGACATATTGGGCACTTAATATGTTGCTAGATGAACAATGAAGGAGTGCGGGTTGAAAATAGTAAGAAAATGTGTCAAAGATGCATCCCCAAGATTTTGATTCCTTTTCTACATGGTGGCTCTTTTATCTCTAAAGGTTTAATATAAAGTTTCAAATACTGAGAGAAATTAAATTGAAGTTCCTGGTACAGTATTTACGCATTGTCATTCTTCCTGCCCAACCCCCCAATCCCTGATCCTGTTTCCTTTTAATTGTCCCCATTTATTTTGTGCTTATTCCTGTTTGCTGTACTCACAGACATTTACTGAAAAAAAAAAAAAGTCGTACCCTTAGAAAATCCTTGACAGCTTAAAAAAAAATGAAAAGTT
>NW_007754513.1:6808-7958 GCF_000696425.1 Galeopterus variegatus | reverse complement strand
GAGGGTTGCGATCCGTTGCCGGTCACGAAAAAAGACAAAAAGAAAAAAAAAAAAAAGAAAGTGAGGGAAGTAATACGCTGAGTAACAGATAGTTGTTCACCATTGTTCACTATTTTAGTCCTCTTCTTACCATCTTTCTTTTACTTTATTTTCTATTTTGTACAGACCAAGAAAATTAGAAAGTCATCCGAAGTCCATGACCATGGTAGGTCATCTTGATGGTCATTATAAGGAATGCTATATTTTCATGTAATATATAATCACATGAAATGTACGAGATTAAATATGAGTTCCTGAAGTTACATTTTAGTAGTTTCAGCTTAGCCTTCCCCTCTGTCCTCAGATGAGGGCCGTTTCTGCCTCCTGTCATAAGTTATCCTGTAATTGGAAGCCCCTGCCTGTGAAATTTTTCTTGTATCGGTCCCTGTAACTTCGTCTCCACTGCTGTTGTGTTATTTCAAGCCTCTATCATTTTTCATCTGACCTATTGCAGTCACCTCCTACGTGGTGTTTCTACTTCTAGTTTTGCTCCCCTTTATTCCATCCTCCACAGAGTAGATAGAGTAATCTTTCAAAAGCAAAATAGGGTTATGCCCCTCCCCTACATAAAACCCTTCAGTGGTTCCCAATCATATTCAGGATCAAATCCCAGCTCCTTCACCTGGCATTTAAGGTCCTCTCTGATCTGGCTCTTGCCTTCCTCTCCAGTCTTATCATTCACTCTATAATCTAACCATCTGTAGTTTTCCAAATATGCTGTGTTATTTCTATGCCTTCTGGTTATTGTCCATGCATCTTCTCCTACCTGCTGTGTTCTCACCCAACTCCTTTTCCCCCTACTTACTTCAGTTCCCACCCTACAAACAGCTGCCAGCTCAAGCTCTATGTCTGCTGTGAAGCTGCTCCTGCCCTGGCTTCCAGATGGAACTTACTTGCTTTCTCCCAGGTGCCCGCACTGTACTCTTTGATATAATAGCACCTGTAACGTGTCACTGCAATTCTCTGCTTACATGTCCTTTGACTCAACTAGAACTCTTTTAGTGCAGGAATGGATTCATATTCATTTTAGTATCCTCAAACACCTATCCCATACTAGGTGCTAAATAAGGGTGAAAGTTAGTTAGCCTTGGGACTCAGGAGCAACGCTATA
>NW_007754513.1:4983-5908 GCF_000696425.1 Galeopterus variegatus | reverse complement strand
CATACTAGGTGCTAAATAAGGGTGAAAGTTAGTTAGCCTTGGGACTCAGGAGCAACGCTATACTTGCTGGAGTCATTCCTAATAGATGATGCAGCTGCTGCTGTCCCTGTACTGCCACAGACCATGGGTCTGCATTCATGAAAACTGTGGCTTATTTGTGACATAGCTTTGTGGAAGAGGGGAACAATCAATAATGCCCCCATTGAGACCCAGCCTTTCTAGCTGGTGAACTATGAGGATACCTTAATACTATCGATTCCTAATTATACCGCGCTTGTGAGTCACTTCATGAACTATTCAGATTATTGCTTCTATTCCTTTTTCTACATTCTGCCAGCTGGCAACCAAACCAATGAAGATGAAACTCAACCAACCTTGTTCCTCATAGTGTTCCTTAGTGGGAGAAAGTTTGAAACAAACAAAAATATTAATTAAAATGTAGTATTGGGATTATCTGTGGAGTTCATATATTTATAGGCTTTCTTTGTACCCCTTTCCCATATGTAATCAAGAATTTGCTGTTTAGGGGTTCTGTCACTGAATGCCTGTCTGTCCCCAAAATTTATGATACATCTTTCTTTTTCTTTTTAGATGCCAGATATTTTTAAAGGAAATAAAAATGATATAGATTAAACAAGACTGAAGATTAAACATTAATAATTTTTGTCAACTACTTCAGGAAGAGTCAGTACTAAGTATACTACTCAAATCAATCTATACAAATGATATATTAAAATTCATATAAATGAAGTATTACATTCCCCAAAATGTGATTACTTTTCTTCTAATTTCTTCCCATGAACAATCAAACATATTCTGTTTTAACATAAACAGATAAATACAGTGGCTTCTTTTCCAAATATTCTCACAGAATACCACTGCTGTACTATCAAGCCATGAATTCCTTTTTTTTTTTTTTTTTTTT
>NW_007754513.1:0-3423 GCF_000696425.1 Galeopterus variegatus | reverse complement strand
TCTACCACAGAAAAGAATTTAAGGGCAGAGTCACAGTAGAAAAGGAGAACAGGTTTAATGTAGTGAATAAACAGATTTCACAGAGAGAGTGTGGCCTAGCTCCAGAGACCAAGCAGGGCCCACACCAAGTTTAATATAAAAGTAAGAAATACACACTTAAAGTTTAGTACAGAGTGCAGGCTGGCTCAAGAGAGTGAGCAGGTGCTTGCTGAAAGTAAGTTTGACACAAAAGAAAGCACACACACCTCAGCCAGCTAAGTGCAGTTGGCCTCAGGAAAGGGAGCGACAACCCTGCCTTCTGCCAGCATTTGGCTTCTATAGTTTCGCTATCTAATACATATTTATGATATCTAACGAATGCAAATTCCCCTTTACTGAGCATGATTGGCTATTAAGGTTTCTACTGAGCATGCGTAGCCACTTGATTTGCATGTCAGCCCTTTAAGGTCTCAATTTCCCTGTGCTGGTGCTGGAAAGAAGTCCAGCAAGCAACAGTACCTCTCCTCTAGAGGAGGCCTTAGAGGAGGGGTCTGAGACCTCAGGGAATGGCTTGAAACCCAGAGGTGTCCTGAAACCTGAACCCATGGAAACTGAGCACCTCCTGTCTCAGTTACATATTTGCTGAGAGGCTCCAGTGGTCAGGGAATGGACTGAAGATAAAGGAGAGAGGAGGGATCATTGAGTAAATAAGATCTCAGAAGAGAAGAGAGTCTAGGTTCCACAGCACAGCCTAGGGAGAGGAACACCACTTCCTCTGAGGCTGCCAGACAGGAAATCAGGATGGCATGCACAAGGCAGCTGTGAGCTGTGGTGTGGTAAGTTGAGGGAGCTCACCACTGAAAGTTTCACCATCTTCTTATAGTAGAAAGCTTGAGGAGAGGGGTGGGCTTTGGAAACAGCCACAGCTTCTACCTTCACAGAGCAAAGCTTTGGCTCTCACTGCATGAGACCACAAAGTGGCACCAGTTCCTCCCCTCCCCTCCAGATTCCTGAGCACTTACTGGCTTTCCTCTCCTTCCCTCGAGTCCCTTGTCTAGTCTCTTGTCCCCTTGATTCTGACCCCTCACATCTCCTTGAGGACTTCTCCATCAATTATTTTTACTCTCTCACACCTTTATAACTCTTTATTGAATTCTTACCCCAGCCTTAAAAAAAAAAAAAAAAACCCAAAAAACCCTTCCTGCAACCTTTTCTTCTTCTAAAGCTGTCATTCTTCCTGTCTTTTCACTCCTCATTATACCTTGTGAAAGACTGTAATTTACAGTTTACAAAACACTTTCACATATTATCTTAATCAAGTAGGCTTTCTAAACTCATAGTGTTTCTGGTAACTATTTTCCCATATTGCCAGTCTTCTAACTCTCATTTTTAAAGGCTATGGAATATTTTACGGAGGATATATGTATCATAATTTATCTAATTCAATTTTATTGACAAGTTTTCAAGTCCTTATTCCATAGTCCAGCATCTGATGCCTTCCAGTCCCCAAACTGCTTATGTGCCTTTGCCCATGTTGTTTCCTTTTCCTGGAATGCCCTTCCCTGCCCACTGAATATCTTTCCTTCTACACCACCACTACCCAATTCCTCATATTTAAAACATTTGGACCCTTCCAGGCCTGACTTAAATATTACCCTCGTCCTCATCTGAAAGGAATACCTCTCCCCTCTGTTTGATCTGTGACTCTCTAATGAGACAGTATGGAATAGCAAAAAGAGCACTTGACATGGAATCATAAGATTTAGGTTCGAGTCCTTGTTCCTTCATACTAGCTGTTTTGAGAAACAGTTCACAGTCACTCTAATTTAAAAACAATTATAGGGGCCGCCCGTGGCTCACTCAGGAGAGTGTGGTGCTGATAACACCAAGGCCACAGGTTCGGATCCCGCATAGGGATGGCGGTTAGCTTTACTGTTAGTTGGATCTGGGCTGGAACTCCCTTTATTACCTATCGTATACTCCTACTCTAAAAGCGGGCCATGCTGGCACTTTGGGTCCTGGGATATAATGTTAATTCAGACCTGTGTCTAATAATCCTCAAAAGGTCTGGGGATTCTCCTTTCATCAATGCATGATGCATAAATGGCCACAGGTTCCTTTGAGGAAGGATGGGATATTAACTACTGAATGGCAATCGAGGTGGTGTTGCAGGGCTTTTCATCATAGGAACCTGGCTTCTGCTTCAGAGATTGAGAACTGGCTCAGGGCCAGCTGAGTAAGTGATATGTCTAGTCCATCCCTGCTGCTATAACATAATACCTGAGTCTGGGTCATTTAGAAAAAAACAGAAATTTATTTCTCACAGCTCTGGAAGCTGGAAGTCCAAGTTCAAGGTGCCAACAGGTTTGGTGTCTGGTAAGGGCCTGACATCTACTTCAAAGATGGTGCCTTGTTGCTGTGTCCTCCAGGGGGGACGAATGCTATGTCCTCATGTGGTGGAAAGGACAGAAGGTGCAAAAAGGGTCTAGCTAGTTCCCTCTAGCCCTTTTATCAGGTTGCTAATCACCTCTTAAAGGCCTGACCTTTTAATGCTATCACATGGGGGTTTATGTGACTTTTAGGGGACACATTCGGACCATAGCAGGATCATAACTTTTTAATAGGATGACTGCTCTGAGCCTCCTGGTCTTTCTTGATTTCTTTAATTGCATAAATTAAGCCATACTCTTGTTGGGTACCCATCTATATTGCCTGTTACCATGGCTCTCTATAGGTTATCCCCATCACCTCTCCCCTATTCTGACTCTGCAGTTCATTGTGATCATTGTGTCCACCCTGTTCTGACAATTTCGTGGTGCCACCTAGCCTCATCCTCTCATCCCGATTGCTGTCAGCCCAGTTCCATGACTACCTCTCTCGCCCTCAGCCCTGGCCTCCAGCGCACTGCCAACCACTGCTCTCGGCCCTCCTCGTCATTGCTTTGGTAAAGGGAGTGTCCTCCATACTGCTTTGGTAAAGGGAGTGTCCTCCGGGTCCTCTCACAGGACGTAAGCAGTTGGGCTTCCCAGACTTGTGCAGTATATCCATCCTAGTAGGCTTACATTAGGGACCAGGCAGAGGAGAAGGATGGGCCACCAAGGTGGAAGCAAAACCAGGAGAGGATGGCTGTCATTGAGCTTAGAGAAACAAGTGTTCAAGAAGGAGAACAGGGAGGGTCCAGATGTGGACCATTCAATTCAGCAAGTTTTAGTGGAGTGTTAAAAATAGAAGCGTAGGTGGAACAGGCTGAGAAGAAAATTGAGAAGTGAGATAGTGCGGTTTTGTTGTGTCAGAGAGCAGAGACACAAGACTTGCTGAAGGGGAATAGAGGCCTAGGGAGAGTTTTGTTTTTTAAGGGGGGCAATAATTAACAGTATACTTGTATGTTGATGGGAGCAGTGGATTAGAGAAGAACTTGCTTGTGAGTTATAGAAGAGTGCTATA
>NW_007754512.1:7567-7959 GCF_000696425.1 Galeopterus variegatus | reverse complement strand
CGGAATGATCCTGGTCCAGCACCAAAGAAATGTTAAGGAAGAAAGATCTGGAAGGAAGAGTCTGAGATATCAGTGCATCTTTGGCTAAACCAATGAGGAGCACCAGAGTAAAGGTTGACAGAGAAGGCCCAACTCAAACAGAAGTGGTCCAGCTCCAGTAGCCATACTGGTCAGTAATTGTCTAGTAGCAGCTGGCAGGGAACAAGGCTAAGCCTGACTGCTGCAGTGGGTCTCTGTGGGAGAGCATCTGAAGACCCCTCAGCTGACTACACTCTTCACTGCAGGTGTTTACTTGACAGATGGGAGTGATGCAGCTTTATGTATCCCACTATTCTTTTCAGCTGATCATGGATATTCTTCTTTGACACTGTGGCAAAACTCAACATGTGGTA
>NW_007754512.1:1730-2983 GCF_000696425.1 Galeopterus variegatus | reverse complement strand
TACTTTGAGATTCAGGCATGATCGAACAACTGATCTTCAACTCTGATCTTGAAACACCATGTGGAAATCTTAGTGGAAAAAGAAAGACAGGCCAGCCTCCCACCAATCTATTTCATTTCTGTCCACATTATTTTAAGTCACTTTGATTCCATAAGTATGTAAGTTCTTACATTTATGAATTGCAAGTCATTGCAAAATAAAATGAGTGGCTAACTACAATATTGGAGAAGGAATTATAGCACAGTTTTCTATAATAAAATAAAAGATAATTATCCTTAAAAATATGCTCTAAAATGTGGTTCAAATTTAATCAAATACATTTATGGATCACTAGAATTAACTAAAAAGTTTTCTCAACACTTCACATTTAAAGACTGCATTATTGAGAGACTTCTTTGGTAAAGGCAGAGAGCTAATAACAACTACCATCAAAAAGAGTTTAAATTAAAATTACCTAGGCTCTAGGCCATCATGTAGATTTAGGGAAATATCATTAGTGTTTTGATTTTTGTTGATGTGAATCATGTCTTTTCTTGAACACAAGCCCCGGCTTCATTCAGATTTATTTGGAGATAAAGAGTTGTTTCTAGAGATCGTATTTATATTGAAATAAGAAGTTATTTCTGGAGTTTATATTTATACGGAGATAAGGAAGTTCATAACCTAGTCAGGATTCCCTGTTAGATGTCACACTTATTTAACGAACCACATTCATATGCACTCACATACATATAACTTTACATTATAATTTTTCCAAAGTACTATAATCACTTAGTAACAAAGAATTCCAGAGCTTGAAACTCTTATTAGAAATTCAGTCTCAAACTGTCTGCTGACCAATTGTTGTCTAAAACCTCCTTAGAAAAATGATCACTAAGATAGGTTAGAAAAAGTTATGTAACCTATCCAGAAGTAAGGGAGCTATGATCTTCAACTGTATATATTATTACATATTAATATTAATTTAAATCTTCTCATAAATTATGTCTATTGAGTTGCACTTAAACATTGCTACTTCAACATTTATCAAAAGATATTTAGGAAATTCCATTTGATACTACTTATATGATTTTAGAAGAAATAATATTCTCGGCATTTTTATCCTACATTTCTAATATCACATGAAAATTTAATGCCATAAATTAGTGCAAAAAATCCAACAAATTAAAACAGAAATGTAAAACAATCTTTGTTAACCTCAAAATTTTTATTTTGACAATATATAATAATAATAGTAATAATACACAGTTAAT
>NW_007754512.1:0-459 GCF_000696425.1 Galeopterus variegatus | reverse complement strand
ATAATATTCTCGGCATTTTTATCCTACATTTCTAATATCACATGAAAATTTAATGCCATAATTTAGTGCAAAAAATCCAACAAATTAAAACAGAAATGTAAAACAATCTTTAACCTCAAAATTTTTATTTTGACAATATATAATAATAATAGTAATAATACACAGTTAATAAATACTAAATGTATACAAGATCATAATTTATATGTTTTATTACCCATACAACAAATCTAATGACTAGAAATTCTAACATGAGAAAACTCAATTTTAAATGAATAAGTTGTGGGAAATAAAAAGGAACTTATTTTCACTTTTATTGCTGGAAAGAGATGTGTTATATTAAAACTATAGTTACCATTGATGCTTTATTACCTGAATATTTTATAATAGTAAACACTTTGCTTTTACTATGTTATAAGCATTGTTCTAAGTTCTTCATATATATTAACTTTTTTTTTTTTT
>NW_007754511.1:2522-7959 GCF_000696425.1 Galeopterus variegatus | reverse complement strand
AAAAAAAAAACCTTTATATGTACTGGAGTACTTCAAAAAGTTCATGGAAAGACTCATGTTATGTTTTAATTCTATTTTATTTTATTTATTATTATTATTAGCATATTCATTGGAAGAGATAAGTTGGGTAAAGGGCATAAAGAAAAATCATAATGTTTAATTCTATTTTTCCATGAACTTTTCAAAGTATTTATTAAAAGGTATCCCCTCATACTATTATGAAGACTGAGGAAAAATCCCACCATCTGCCATTTGCAAGCTGGAGACCCAGGAAAGCTGGTGGTGCGGTTCAAAGAACTGAGAGTCAGAATGCCAGTGGTATAGATTCTGATCTAAGTCTGAATGCCTGAGAATCAGGAGTGCCGTGGGCAGAAAAGATTTATGTTTTAGCTCAAACAGTCAGGCAGAGGGATTGCAAATCCAATCTTCCTCAGTCTTTTCATTTTATTCAGGTCCTCAATGGATTGGCTGTTGCCCCAAACTTTGGGGAGGGCCATCTGCTCTACTCGTTCTAGTAACTCAAATGCTAATCTTTTCCAATTCAAATATCTCATCCAGAACATTCTCACAGACACACCCAGAAATAATGTTTAATCAGATTTCTGATTAATCAGATTTCTGAAGAGGTGTCCCATGGCCTACGTAAGTTGACACATAAAATTAACCACCACACTTTCCAATGATAATATTCTCTTCACAAGGCTGACCTTATGTTGACTCTTAACAATGTCATAATTTTGTCTATTTTAGACTATATGTAAATTGAATTATCTCTTTTGTGTCTGGCTTCATTGCTCAGTATTATGTTTGCTATTTTCATTAATGTTGACTGTAGTATCAATTTATTTATTCTCAACCGTATGTGATATTCTATTATGTGACTATACATAATTTGTTTATTCATCCAACAGTGAGTGGACATTTTTTTAGTTCTCTGCTTAGAGTTATTTCACCTAGTTCTATGAACATTATTTTACATGTTGTGGCAGACATTTTTGGTGGGTATATACCTAATGATGGAATTCCTTGATTAGACATCTGATTTGGTATTATACAACTCTTTTGAATCAGCCCCAAGGTGAAAAAGAAATCGAAAGGAACATTATGAAATTTTACACACATAACATGTATATAGTTAAGTTAAGGTATATATTTATGTGTTATACATTCTGATTAGTTCAATTCACCTTAACTTTTGATGAAAAATGAATTGTGCTCTCCAAGTTTTATGTATTAGAAGCTTGATCCCCACCTAGGCTGTTGAGACATTGGGAAATTTTATTATGGTAATTGAAAGGTGGGCCTTGAAGAGGTGATTGGATTTTGAGGACTATGCTTAATTAATGGATTGATCCTAGTGAATGATAATCATGGGTGTGGTTCTGATAACTTTATTTATTTTTTATTTTATTTTTTTTAAAGATGACCGGTAAGGGGATCCTAACCCTTGACTTGGTGTTGTCAGCACCATGCTCAGCCAGTGAGCGAACCGGCCATCCCTATATGGGATCCGAACCCATGGCCTTGGTGCTATCAGCACCGCACTCTCCCGAGTGAGCCACGGGCCGGCCCTCTGATAACTTTAAAAGGAGAGGATCTGTGAGTCTCTCTGCTTCCACCATCTTGCAATGTGATACCCTGTGTTGCTGAAGCCACCACTGTGGAAGACCCTCACCAGATGCATTCCCTGGGCTTCCCTCTGAAATTATAAGCAATAAATTTTGTTTCTTACAAATTACCCAGTTTTGGGTATTTATGCTATAAGTGACAGAAACAGACTAATATAGAAAACTGGTACCAGAGAAGTGGGGTATTGCTTATAACAAATACTTGAAAATACAGAAGCAGCTTTGGAACTGTGTGTTCAGGAGAAGGTAGAGAATTTGAAGGAGCAAGCTAGGAAATGCCTAGATGCTGATGGGAGTTTAGTATACAGGAAACAGGGAAAGTTTGAAACTTCTTAGAAACAGGTTAAATGGTGATAAGCAGAATGCTTATGAAAATGTGGACTATAAAGACCATTCCAATGAGGTCTCATATATAAATGAGAAGGAGCTTATTGGAAACTGGGGCAAAGATCACCCCTGCTATGAACTGATAAGGAACTTAGCTGTGTTCTGTTCATGCCCCCAAATTTTATGGAATGTGGAATTTAAAGGTGTTGACCCAGGATATTCATTAAAAGAAATTTCTAAGCAGCAAAGCATTAAGGAATCTGCATGGCTACCTGCAACAGCCTGTACTGAGTTATAGCAGAAAAGGCATGAGGTAAAGCCAGAATTTATAATTCAAAAAGAAAGCAGAGAGCAAAAATTGGAAAATTTTTAACGTGGCCACAAAAGCAAGTTTGTAGCATGGCAACTGTTTGCTAAGATTAGTATAGAAAAAAGGGATTATCAAGAGAAGGAAAAAATACCTTGAAGGCATTTCAGAGATCTTCAAGGCTATGTCTTCCATTACAGGTCCAGAGGCCTATGGTGACAGAATGGTCTCAGGGAATAGGCCTGAGGCACCCTCCATGAGCTTGCTGCCCAGGACCACTTAAGGATGCTGTTTCCTGCAAGTGCACCACAGGTGCTTTGGCTGCTCGAGCTGTGGTGAAATTGACCCCAAGTGTGGCTGGCTCCACAGCTTTGAAAGATACATGCCAGAGGCCTTAATGGCATCCATGTAGTGTTAAGTCGGTAGGATTACAGAATACTAGAGCTTTGGGGGCTTGGGAGCCTCCACCCCAATTTCAAAGGATGTACGGAAAAGCCCAAGGACCAAGGAAGAGATTTGCCACAGGAGCAGAGTCACTGCATACAGCCTTCATTAAAGCAATGCCGAGTGGAAATGTGGGCTTGGAATTGCAGTGGAAAAACCTCACTGGAGTGATGATTAGTGGAGCTGTGACAGCAGCACCACCATGAACACACCTGACTTGTAGAGCTACCAGCATATGATGCCAGCCTGTGAGTGCTAATCTATGGCTGAAGACCAGGAAAGCCATCAGAGGAGAGCTGCCTGAGGACTTAGGGACCCAACCTCCACATAAGCATGAAAAGGATGTTGAGCATGGAGTCAAGGTACATGATTTGCCAACTTTGAGATTTGATGCCTGCCCTGCTGGGTTTCAGACTTGTTTAGCACCTGTACCCCATTCTCTTGGCCTATTTCTCCCTTTTGAAATGGGAATATGTACTCTGTCCCATCATTGCATATTGGAAGGAGATAAATTGTTTTGATTTTACAGATGGGACCTTGAGACTTTGAACTTTTGAGTTGAAACAACTTAAGACTTTAGGGATGTAATATTTGTATGTGAAAAAAGACATAAGTTTTGTGGGCTAGGGGTGCAATAATAAAGGTTGAATTGTGTCCTTCAAGATTTATCTATTAGAAGCTTGATCCCCACTGTGACTTTTGGGAGGGTGGGAAATCTTATTATGGTAATTGAAAGGTGTGGCCTTGAAAAGGTGATAGGATTGTGAGGACTATCTCTAGAGAATGGATTGATGATAGTAAATGGTAGTCATTTGCATAGTTCTGATGGTTTTAAAAGGAGCCAACTGAGAAGCTTAGTTCTCTCTGCTCCACCATGTCTTCCATATGAGAATCCTGGGGCACTGTCACCACCACTAAGGCCTTCACCAAATGTATTCCTTGGAATTTGGACTTCCCAGCCTCTGAAACTGTAAGCAATCAATTTAGTTTTCTTTACAAATCACCCAGTTTCAGGTATTTTGTTATAAGCAACAGAAATAGACTAATAAAATTTGATTCTTTCATTTATTATCAACCTATCAATTCATGTAACCAATTGTTATTTTATTTTATATTTATTCATTAAAGCATAATTGATTATGCATATCTTGGGGGTACAGCATTGACTATCATCACATTTGTACAAGATGTAATGATGATATCAATATTATTAGTGTATTACTTATTACAAATAATAATTATTCTTTATGTCCCTTACTCATCTCTCCCAAACCCCTTCTCCCTACCTCCACCTCTAATAACAATAGATTTCTTCTCTTCTTCTGAAAGTTCAATGTATTATTGTGGTTTCTCTTTCTTTCTTTCTTTCTTTCTCTTTCTTTCTCTCTCTCTCTCTCTCTGTCTCTCTCTCTCTCTCTGTCTCTCTCTCTCTCTCTGTCTCTCTCTCTCCCCCCCCAGCCTTCCTTCCTTCCTACCTTCCTTCTTTCCTTCCTTCCTTTTCTCTTATTTCCTTTTTTCTTAGCTCCCACTTATGAGTGAGGATATTTGGTATTTCTCTTTCTGTGTCTGGCTTATTTAACTTAACATAATTTTGTCTAGGCTAATCCATGTCATTGTAAATGGCAGAATTTCATTCCTTTTTTTATGGCTGAGTAGTATTTCATTGTGTATATATACCACATTTTCCTTAACCAGTCATCCATCGATGGACATTTAGGTTGGTTCCATATTTTGGCTACTGTAAACAGAGCTGCTATGAATGTGGGGATGCAGGTATCCTGTTGACATGATGATTTCCATTCCTTTGGATATATCCCCAGAAGTGTGATTGCTATATCATATGGTAGTTCTATCTGTAGTTGTTTGAAAAATCTCCACACTGTTTTCCAAAATGGCTGTACTAATTTACAAACCTACCAACAGTGTAGAAGAGCTTCCCTTTCTTCACATCTTGCCAGCATTTGTCATTCTCAATCTTTTTAATAATGCCCAGTCTGACAGGGGAGAGATGATATCTCAGTGTGGTTTTGGTTGCATTTCCCTGATGATTAGAGATTTTGATCATTGTTTCATGTACCTGTTGGACATTTGTAAGTTTCTAATTGAAAAATGTTTATTCATTTCCTTTGCCTATTTTTTAATTGGATTACTTGTTTTTTTAGTGTGAAGTTGTTTGAGTTCCTTATATATTCTGGATATTAATCCCTTTTCAGATGTAAAGTTTGCAGATACTTTCTCTCATTCAGTAGATTGTCCTTCTGCTCTGTTGATTGTTTCCTTTGCTTTGCAGAAGCTTTTTAGTTTTATATAATCCCATTTATTTTTTCTTTTGTTGCTTGTACTTTTGGAGTCTATTCATAACATCTTTTCCTAGTCCACTCCCTGAAGTGTTTCCCACATGTTTTCTTTTAGTAATCTTATGGCTTCAGGTCTTATACTTAAGTCCTTAATCCATTTTGAGTTGATTTTGGTATGTGGTGAGAGGTGCAGGTCTAGTTTCATTCTTCTGCATATGCATGTCCAACTTTCCCTGCTCCATTTATTGAAGAGGCCATCTTTTCCTCAATGTATATTCTTGTTGCCTTTGTCAAAGATCAGTTGGCTATAAGTATGTGGGTTGTGGGCTGGCCCCGTAGCACGCTCGGGAGAGCGTGGCACTTGGGAGCGCAGTGGCGCTCCCACCACGGGTTCGGATCCTATATAGGGATGGCCGGTGCGCTCACTGGCTGAG
>NW_007754511.1:0-1983 GCF_000696425.1 Galeopterus variegatus | reverse complement strand
CCACGGGTTCGGATCCTATATAGGGATGGCCGGTGCGCTCACTGGCTGAGCGCGGTGCGGATCACACCAAACCAACCAGACCAAGTGTTGCGATCCCCTTACTGGTCACAAAAAAAAAAAAAAAAGTATGTGGGTTGATTTCTGGGTTCTCTATTCTGTTCCATTGGTCCCAGCATCTGTTTCTATGTCAATAGCATGCTGTTTTGGTTACAGTAGCTCTGTAATATAATTTGAAGTTGGGTAGCATTATGCCTCTGTCTTTATTTTATTTTATTTTATTGCTAAGCATTGCTTTGGCTATTTGGTGTCTTTAGTTGTTCCATATGAATTTTAGAATTGTTTTTTCTATTTCTGTGAGGAATGTCATTGGTATTTTATGTGGATTGCATTGAATTTGTATTGCTTTGAGTAGTATGTATTGGGCATCTCCAGCAGCCGCACGGGACCCCAACAGGTTCTTCCTTTCCCTAGAGGGTTGGGGCCAAAGGGATTGCCCTTTTCTCCCCCCCAGGATGTTGGGTGAAAAGAGATTCCAAGAGATGGGTGAGCAAGCTGCTGCTCTCCCAGATAGGGAACAAACACATACACACACAATGGGGGTTCTGTCAGGCAGTTCCATTTATTGTAACACAAAAGATCATATTTATATGCTTATCAGGTGGGGATTTCCAAGCTAAGGCCAATCCTTGAAAAGGTCAAATGTGCACATGCCTTGCCTCTCTATGCTTAGCCCTCCCCCTTAACTTCCCTTGGGCACCAACTTTTATCCTTTTAGGCCATCTGTTGTTTTTGTAAATGGGCACGGTCCTATTAAGTATGGACATCTTCACATTGTTAATTCTTCTAATCCAAGAGCATGGAATGTCTTTCCACCTTTTTATGTCTCCTTTAATTTCCTTTAATAGTGTTTTGTAGTTCTCATTGTAGAAATCTTTCACCTCCTTGTTTAAATTGATTTCTAGGTGTTTAATTTTTTTTTTTTTTTTTGTCTTTTTTACTCACCGGTAACGGGATCACAACGCTCGGTGTCGCGCCCGTACAGGGGACCAGCAACAGGATCGCAACCCTTAGTGTTGCGTCTGCACCGCGCTCAGCCAGTGAGCGGGAACCGGTCTCCACATGGGATCCGAACCGTCGGCAGGAGCGCCGCCACACTCCCAAGCGGCGCACTCTCCAGTGGGCCACCGGGCCAGCCCTAGGTGTTTAATTTTTTGATGACTATTGTAAATGCTCTTCCTTTCCTGATTTCTTTTTTTGTTAGTTCATAAAAATGCTAGTCATTTTTAGATATTGATTTTGTATCCTGCAACATTACTGAAATTGTTAATTATCTCTAAGAGTTTTTTGGTTGAGTCGTTAGGATTTTCTATATGTAAGATCACATCATCTACAAACACAGACAGTTTGACTTCATCTTCTCTAATATGGATAACCCTTATGTCTCTCTCTTGCCTGTTTTTTTAATAGGAATATATAATGCGTTTAGGCACTGGGTAACACAATTCATTAAAAAGGCACATTTTTCAGAGATTAAAAACAGAAATAGGGCCGGCCCAGTGGCGCACTGGAGAGTGCGCCGCTTGGGAGTGCGGAGACGCTCCTGCCGAGGGTTCGGATCCCATGTGGAGACCAGTTCCCACTCACTAGCTGAGCGCGGCTCCGGCACGACACCGAGGGTTGTGATCCCGTACCGGTCAGTAAAAAAGACAAAAAGGAAAAAATAAATAAATAAAAATCATACTAAGATTTCAATATATATTTTCAAATTTTAATAATGAAAAATTCCCTTTATTATTACTTATCAAAATCAAAAACACAGTCATGCAGATTAATTTTGGATTGTAGAAACCATAACCTTAGAGAAAATCTATTTTTTACATGTACTTTTTGAATGTAAGTTTATTCTGGTTCCTTTGGACAAGCAAACAAAACATCTTTATTGAAATATCTGCATATTTCAGGCTAAAGTCTTGCTTTTATTAA
>NW_007754510.1:6305-6789 GCF_000696425.1 Galeopterus variegatus | reverse complement strand
TGCAGTTTATTTTTTTAGTATGCTATGCCTAAGAGAGACTCCTGAAGACCTTCTTATTTAGGATGGGGCCCAGGAATCTTTATAACCAATCTAAATGGGAGAATACATTAAATTTGGTTATCTGTAAGGGATGAGTAGTGCTTTAGAAGGGTTAGAATACGTTTATAAAAGGAAGTTCCAACCTATGTTTGTAGCTGCTTTATTCATAATAGCCAAAGGTTGGAAGCCAAAAGTACATACATATGTAGCAAACGTCCATTGACAAATGGATAAATAAAATGTGATACACATACAATGGAATATTATTCAGCTGTCAAAAGAAGAAAATTCTGATACAGGCTACAACATGGATTAACCTCGAGGGCGTTATGTTAAGTAAAATAAGCGAGTCACAGAAACACAAATACTGTTTGATTTCATATATCTGAGGTTGCTAGAATAGTCAAATTTATAGAGACAGGAAGAACAGTGGTTGCACGAGGCT
>NW_007754510.1:0-637 GCF_000696425.1 Galeopterus variegatus | reverse complement strand
TTATGTTGCCCTTCTCAGATTCAGGAAATATCAGAAGAGGAATAGGTTTGGGAGGTGATTATTTCCATCCTAAAAGTACTGAGCTTGATTTCCTTTGAGGTAGTTAGTTGAAACCATAAGAAAAATCTGGAGATGTGATTAATTTGGCCTAAGTTTGAAGTTTAAAAGACCTAGTCTGATTTTATGTCTTAGTATATAGAATCTCTTGGAATTATCAGTGTGTACACGAATTGACAAGGAAGTGAAATAATTTAATAAAAACTATGTTAAATTTATACTTTAAATAAATAATGTCTTTATAACTTGGGGGTTACTATAGTTTTTTTTTTTTTTTACTTCTTCGACTTTTATTTTAGTTCAAAACAATATGATAGTAAAAAATAGGCTCGAGTTTATGGCACTCAGAATGTAGTAAAGAAATAAACGAAACATAAACTTGAATTTTAGCATATTTACTTTTAAAAAATACTGTATTTTTTTTGGTATGGTTAAGTATTTTTTTTTATTATTTTTATTTTGTCAATATACAATGTAGTTGATTATTGTGTTCCATCACCGAAACCTCCCTCCCTCCTCCCTCTCCCCCCTCCCACCCAGGTGTGTCCCCTCCATTTTCTCGTTGTAAGAACTTCAAAAA
>NW_007754509.1:4739-7959 GCF_000696425.1 Galeopterus variegatus | reverse complement strand
AAAAGCAGAAGTGGTCTCAGCAAACGCATAACTTCACGCTTTTAGGCATCTTGAGGTATCATTGAGCAAAGAAACAATATAATTCATTTTCTGAGCCTCTCTTGAGGTACAAATGTTGAATTTCCCACTTATTCCTTCTTTCACCCTCAGCTACTATTCCTCTTTCCATTCATACCCAAATATTTTACCTTTAAAGGGACATAAAGACTGGGCCACTGTGCTGGTCTAAATTGTAGGCAGCAATACTAGTCTACCAAGAATCTCCTCCTCAGTCCATTCTCATTCACATAGGATAAAGTTACATAGGAGCAGAACTAATGAGCTATTTTTGCCATCAGGAAATATAGCTCATTCACTGTTAAAACTGCAATTTGCCAGATGGGGTGAAGGCACAACTCGCCCTCATCAGGCCCTTAGGAATTCACACATAAGGATTAAAACCAGTTTCTTCCTTACAAATCATCTGTGCTTCCAGAACTTATACTTGGAAAACCTGGTCCTAAGACCACTGTACCAGTGTAGGTTGAAAAACAAAAATCCTGATGTGGGGAAATGGTATAATTACTATAAGAGAATAAGATACTCCTTCCTTGGCAAGAATTGCATAGTTATACAAGCATCGTCCTCCCCACCCCTTCCTAAGATCCACCAGAGGACAGGAGAAAACCTAGTGGTGATATTTTTTTTTAGCTCCAGTCATTTTGAGTGTGAGCATACACTCGAGTATGAGCATACATACACTCAAGTGTATAAGCCAGTTCTTCATGCTTTTATCTCCCTCAGTTTTAGACAACCAACATTTTGACTGCCCACTCTACATCTCTATCAAACTATCACTTGGAGGAGGGTACTTCTCTGTCAATTGTTAAAAATTATGGGCTATCCAGTGTGTTTCTTGGTCTGAAGAAAAGACTGTCTGCCATCCAAACCTGTGCAATACCTTCGGTTTTGATTCTTCTATAACACTCTGAGCAATTACATTTACCACCGGCTAAGCAAAGTTTGTAAGGATGATCTCAAAAATACATTCTCTGATGTTGTGGAAGAATGAACTCTGGTTCAAGACTTTGTCACACTCATTTCATTTGTAAAGCTTCTCTCCAGAATGAATTCTCCAATGAATTGCAACTTGTGACCTTTGACTGAAGACCCTGCTACATTCACTACATGTGTATGATTTCTCCTCAGTATGAATTCTCCAATGACATGTAAATTGTGAATTGTAACTGAAGACTTTGCCACATTCATTACATTTCTAAAGTTTCTCTCCAGTATGAATTCTCTGATGACTTGCGAGATGTGAAATTCGGCTGAATGCCTTGCCACATTCATTACATTTGTGAGTTTTCTCTCCAGTGTGAATTCTCTGATGACTTGCAAGATATGAAATTTGGCTGAATGCCTTGCCACATTCATTACATTTGTGAGTTTTCTCTCCAGTGTGAATTCTCTGATGACTTGCAAGATATGAAATTTGGCTGAATGCCTTGCCACATTCATTACATTTGTGAGTTTTCTCTCCAGTGTGAATTCTCTGATGACTTGCAAGATATGAAATTTGGCTGAATGCCTTGCCACATTCATTACATTTGTGAGTTTTCTCTCCAGTGTGAATTCTCTGATGACTTAAAAGATTTGAACGTTGACTGAACATCTTGCCACACTCATTACACTTGTAACACTTGTCTCCTGTATGAATTCTGCGATGACTTGTAAGGCTCGAACATCGATTGAAGACTTTGCCACATTCATTACATTTATACGGTTTCTCTCCAGTATGAATTCTATGATGAATTGTAAGGCTTGAAGCTCGACTGAAGACCCTGCCACATTCATTACATTTGTAAGGTTTTTCTCCAGTGTGCATATTCTGATGTTTGGCAAGGGTTGAAATGTCACTAAAGGCTTTGCCACATTCATTACATTTGTAAGGTTTCTCCCCAGTATGGATTATCTGATGTCTATAAAGTGTTGATGGTAAACTAAAGGCTTTGCCACACTCATTACACTTGCAAGGTTTCTCTCCAGTATGAATTCTTCGATGTAGTGAAAGGTTTGACTTGCGACTAAAGACCTTGTTGCATTCATCACATTTGTGAGGTTTTCTTCCAGTATGGATTGTCCAATGACGTACGAGGTGTGATTTGCGACTAAAAGCCCTGTCACACTCTTTACATTTGTATGGTTTCTTTATAGTATGAACTCTCTGATGACTTTCAAGGTTGGCTTTTTGACTATAGACCTTGCCACATTTATCACATTTATGTTGTTTCTCTCCAGAATGGATTAACTGATGTCGAGTGAGATGTGAGTCATGACTAAAAGCTTTGCCACACTCATTACATTTGTAAGGTTTTCCCATAATGTGTATTTTCTGTTCACGAATGGGAACTGTTCCATATTTATTAGAAATATGGGTTTTGAGGCTAGAAGGTTTCCTTCGGGGTAGTGAAATTGAGAAATCATTGTTGATAGATTTCTGAACTTGATTACATTCATAGATGTTCTCTTCAGCCTGAAATAGCTGCTGTTCAGTAAGATGTGATTCAAAGTTTAATCCAAGCTGATTATTAATACACTTGCTTCCTGCATCTGTTCGTTCACGTTCATCCCTTCTACCAGCAAAATTTTTTTTTATCATAGGCACTCTATTGTAATTTCTATCATCCTCTCTCCACTGAAACTCAAAGTCATGAGTATTTCTCTGGGTTTCTTGGAAGCAAAAATCTTTGCTGCAATCGTTTTCATGTCTTCCCAACAACACTGTGTGTAATACTTCTGTGTTACTTTTCCCTTTTGGTGGTAATTTCTTGATCAGGCATTTAGGAGAGAAATCTAAAAGGTATATGGAACCATAGGTTTCAGATTAATTACACATGATAAATAAATGTTTCACATTGATATACATATTATGCAAAAAGTAATACTTAAACAGTTATAAAACTTTCCATCCATGACCTTCCTTTTTTTTTTTTTTTAAGACCGGTAAGGGGATCGCAACCCTTGGCATGGTGTTGCCTGCCCTGCACTCAGCCTGTGAGCGCACCAGCCATCCCTATATAGGATCCGAACCTGCGGCGGGAGCGCCACTGCACTCCCAGTGCCGCACTCTCCCGAGTGCGCCATGGGTCGGCCCTGACCTTCCATTTTTAAGAGCAATATTAAAATAGGTGTGTTTAATAAGAAAAAGGTCATTAAGTATCAAATGAATGCAAGAAAA
>NW_007754509.1:0-273 GCF_000696425.1 Galeopterus variegatus | reverse complement strand
ACAGAATACAGCAACACATACGTAAAATTATTCAACACAATCAAGTGGGATTCATCCCAGGATGCAAGCCTGGTTCGACACACGCAAATCAATAAATGTGATACACCATATTAATAAAATCAAACACAAGGACCATAGGATCATCTCTATAGATGCTGAAAAAGCATTTGATAAAATTTAGCACTCATTCATGACAAAGACCCTCTATAAAATAGGTATAGATGGGAAGTATCTCAACATAATTAAAGCCATATATGACAAACCCACTGCCAA
>NW_007754508.1:3619-7961 GCF_000696425.1 Galeopterus variegatus | reverse complement strand
CTCGGCGGGAGCGCCGCCGCGCTCCCAAGTGGCGCACTCTCCAGTGTGCCACCGGGCCGGCACGATCTAATTTTTATTTTTGCAGCATGGGGTACAAAGTGGGGATCTGGTGGGGAGGTTTAACACATAACAGAGGTGATCGCAGAAAGTTTGTTCTGTTTGCTGAACTGACAGCTCCCATCAGGCCAACGTGTGTGTTGGGGGATGGGGCTGTCCAGAGTCGAAAGTCCAGTGCTGGCTGTTATCTTCTTGAAGATGCTTTGGATGCTTTGGGACTGCTCCGTGGAATAGGGACTCTCCCTGGGCCATCTCCTAGCCAGCCACCCTCCACAGGAGCCTCGGGGCCGGGCGCCCTCTGCTGGTCAGCAGTGTCAAAGCAGCCGGCCCCAGTCCTTGTGCAGAAGGCTCAAGGAGAGCTGGGACAGAGACCCGCATCAGACAAGAGCCTTCCAGGGGAGAGAGGCAGGTGGGCGACAGGTGGGCACTTCTTTCTCTTATTATTGGTCACCCTGGGCTGACCACTGAGGAGTGAAGCCTCTGGCAAGCTCATCCTTCATTCCCTCTGAGGGTTAGGGCCAGCGGAAGCTCACAGCACAAGCCTGGCTAGAGGAAGGGGGGATCCTGATGGTGGCTCTTAAGTGCAGTGAAGCAGGACCAGAACAAGACCTCTGAGACTCAAGAACACTAACAGATATGAAAGCCCTTCCCACCCAAGCCCTGGGGCAGCAGCCCAGCTGGGAAGAGCAGAGTGCTATGGGAAGTGGCTAGCCCACCAGCCAGGCCCTGCCACTCCTTCTGTCGTGGCCTTGTACAAGTTGGGTGTCTCAGTTTCCTTATCTGTGAAATGGTTACATTGCTGATCTCAGAGGTCACTGCTTTGTGGGTCTGGACTTGGATTCCCATGGGCATGCCTACCTAGGGTGGTCTTGGCAGTGTCCAAGGCTGCTCTGAAAAGGAGAGTCCACCTGTGGGCACGGGAGGGCAGAGTGGGCTGTGTGAGGGGCTGTGTGAGTAGCCTGCAGTAAGGACCTGGAAGGAAGGCAGCCTGGAACTCCATGGGACTCTGGCCCTAGAGTCTCAAGCCCCAGCCCTGGATCTCATAGTGCCCCACTATCTCCTTCCGATACCCCAGGACGATTGTTCTTGGTGGCTTTTTGACCAACATGGGCCTCTTGTCCTAGATGGTACACATCCCCTGCATCCAGCAAGTTGCATGCACACCTGCACATTTGTTGGGGTTCAACAAATACCTGCTGAATGGGCCATGAACGCATGGGTGGGATCTCAAAAGTCGTCCCAGCCAAGTCCCTGCTTACAGGACCCACGGGGCCCCCTGCAGGGTCCATACCTCACTCCTCAGTCTCTGAGCTGTCAGAGCAGAGGCTACATATTGTAAATATTTAACAGTTGCACACCAAGCCGATACATGCTTAAATCAAATACGAGACATATGAGAACTTGTGTGTTCTATCCCCCTGCCTTGACGAAAATCACTTCATAAAGACCTGGAAGGTCAGATTCAATTTCAGAAATCTCAGATTTTTGGTGTTCCACACTGGAACATGGCAGCCAGGGATGGCCTCTGTCCTGGCCTCTCCACCCACCCACCTTCTTTTCCTACTCTCTGCTGTATCCTGCATTGCTCTCTTATGCATGAGGACACCCCAGGCTGCATGTCCGAGTTCTGTCCCTACCACCCACAAACACTGCCCCTCAGCCATCCCTGGGGCTTAGGGCAGGTCTTCTCAATCCCGGCACTACCAACATTTTGGGCCTGATAGTTCTTTGTTGTGGGGCCGTCCTGTGCATTGTATGCTATTTAGCAGCAACCTCAGCCTACACCCAGTAGATTTCAGTAGTACCCCTCCCCAACTGTGAAAACCAACAGTGTCTCCAGATATTGCCAAATACTCGTCAGGGGTCAAATCCCTCCTCCCACTTGAGAACCACTGACTGAGGGGTAGGGGCCTGCGAAGGCCCCAGATACAGGCCTGGGAATATTAGAACAGGGAATTCCAAGATGCTAGGTACCCAGAGTGCAGTCAGGAAGGGGGCCCAGGCTCTGGGTGGTCACATCCCCTTGGCCAGGTGGAATCCTCACCTGGAGGGGAGGGGCTGGCCAGAGGAAGGCTGTGGGGTTGCACTGTCTGCTTGCACACCTGCAGGAGCCCACGAAGGCAGCTGGTTCCCTCGAGGTGTGGCCCAGCTCTGACTTGTTCAAACTGCTTTCAAAACAGAGCTGAGATTCACGACCCCCCCCTCCCCCCAGCAGCCTGCCCATGGTCTAGAGAATAAGTGGCTGCCTCCTTCCTGACTGCCCGTGGGGTCTCTGAGGCTATGCAGCCCCCTCGGTCACCCCTCAAGTAGGCTCCTGTCTTCACTGACATCCCTGGTTCCTTCAGTGTGCCCCCGGGGCAGTACATGGCCTCTGCGGGTGCCCAGGACAGTTTTGGCAGTGCATGGGTGAATGCTACTTACTTATTTTAACAGTTCCAGGTGCCGTGCACATGTATTTAGGAAAATAGCAGCACATCAGGCCAGTGACTTCACCAGTTTCTTAGGATGAGGATGGGTATTTAAAAGTGTAGATTTTCCTACTGGACAAAAAGGTGGCACAATTTGAGTATCGGTAAGAGTAATGGCTGCAATGAATTGAAACACATGAAATATGCTTACATCTGTGCCTTTATAATGGCCTTAAAAATGAAACGTCACAGGTTGCTTTTGGATAGATGAACATGCATTAAGGTTTGGCCTGAAGCATCTTGGTTTATGCCAGTTGACCTTTTACTCTCTGAAGTGTTCTGGTTTCAATGATAAATTATATGGTCACCCCTGCCTTTGCAGGATGCAGCCTAACTAAATCATTTTTTTGAAAACTGGTAAATAAAGGAGATGAATGCAGCATTTTTCTTACCTTTCCTCTCCAAACTGGACCCCAGAGTAATCAAATAATTGTTGACAAACAGGAGCAGATCTGGCTTCATGGAGACAATAAGTTCACAGGGAGAGGGTCCAGTCCTTTCCACTGACAAGGACACATTAAGGGGCCAGCCCCACATTCAAAGTAACATGCCTAGGGGTAGCCGAGTTTGTACAAGAGACACAGGCACGGCTGATGTGGCTTTGCAGGAGGGCATGAGCTCTGGGGTCTCCTTATGCTACCCCTCCCCCACGTAAGTACGTGCACAGCTGTCTGCCCCATGCTGAAGCTCATAGCTCAGTGTTCACTCTCTGATTCAAGGTCACATGACCAAACTTAAAAGGGACAAATGTACAGCCCAACATCTGGGTCCCAAATCCAAATATATGACAGAGTAGAGGCCATGCATGATGACAGAAGTATGTGCAAAATGGAGTGCTGGGTGCTCAAGGACAGCAGACAGCGTGGGTCTCCAGAGCAAGGGCTGACAAGAGAGCCAATGCTCAAATTGGTTGCATTAACAGAAGCAAAGTGTCCGAGACAAAGGAAGTAAAAACCTCCTCTCCGCTAAGCTCCCCGAGCACAGCTGAAGCTCTGGCACTGTCTACGCAAGGATGTGTGAAGGCTATCGAGGTTGTGATATTGATAAAACAACATTATGGAAAATAATAAGTAAATAAACAATAAAATAAGTAAAAATAAACAATTACATTAAATTTTCAAAAAAAAGTTAAAAAATGAAAATTAAAACAAAATGTTATGGACAAAGCCTGAGGGATGCCTGGAGCTGCCCTGTCTGCAGTGGGGAACGGAGCACATGGGAAGAGGAACTCATTCACCGTGAGCTGAAAAAGAGCCCAGGAGCCCCTCGCAGAGCTCTGTGGGGAGGCACTGCATCCCTCCAGGCTCCTTGGTAGAGCCTCTGAATCCCCCAGAGCCAGCTGCAGGTACAGGACTCATGTGAAGAAATTGTCCTTCCGATCGTCCAGAGAGGCAGATCCACCACTGGGAACTGCCCGGCCCATGTCGATGTTTCTTGTACAACCTCAGCCTTCCCCAACCCAACCAGGTTACCCTAAGCATGGGCTCAACCCTCAATGTGTCCTTTCAGTATGAGGGATTGGTCCCTCTCCTTGTGACTTTGCTTCTGTTATGCTTCTGTCCCTAGAACCCCAGGCAGCATCTTGACTCCACCCTCATCCCCCACAGCCAGCCGTTCCCTGGATCTGTGGATGTTGCCTTCTGGGTCACTTCAGCATCCATCCCAGGATCCTGTCAAGCGCTTGCTCCTGGCCCAGCCCCCTCTGCCTCTCACTTGGCGCAGGGAGAGCTCCAGCATCAGGGCCTCCCCACGCCGACACTTTGGGGCTATGGCTCGGCCTGCCACGTGCTGCTGGCAGGGCACAGGGGTCAGACCCC
>NW_007754508.1:0-453 GCF_000696425.1 Galeopterus variegatus | reverse complement strand
CAGAAACTGATCCCTGGGGCTGGGAGAGCAGCAAGAAAGGCCAGCAGGATCTGACCGCCCAGTGGAGGCTGGAACCAGGCGGACTAAGCCAGGCTCCTGATGGTGACTGAGAGAGGGCCACGTGGTGACTGTTACTAGGGCACCTTTTGAGGGGCAGTCCCGAGGGCTCCCACAGTTCTGACCATGGATCCCTGACCCTCCCCCAATACTTCACCTCCAGAGACCCTTCTCCTTCCTTCTCCCAAGTGCCGCCTCCATGCACACTGCTGCCTCCAGGCTTTTGCCAGGGCTGTGCCCATTGTCTAGAATGCCCTCTACCTCTCTCCTTTTATCCTGACCCTACTCACAAGTCAAGGCTCAACTCACACCCCTTCTCTCTGAGCTTCTGTAGAACTAATGGAGGCTACTTAATATTTTCTCTTTCTTTCTTTTTTTTTTGGCAGCTGGCCATTA
>NW_007754507.1:6654-7961 GCF_000696425.1 Galeopterus variegatus | reverse complement strand
TCTGCACTCCAAGACCGTTTTCTCCCATAGTAATTTTACAGGAATAGAAAAAGCGTATTCTAAAGTTTCGGGCCGAAACAAGTACTCCGAGAAAGCAGACTTCTTCCCTTATCTTTTAGGCTTAAAATTAAAAGACATACTTTCTTTTTTTTTAAAAGATGACCGGTAAGGGGATCTTAACCCTTGACTTGGTGTTGTCAGCACCACGCTCAGCCAGTGAGCGAACCGGCCATCCCTATGTGGGATCCGAACCCGGGGCCTTGGTGTTATTAGCACCGCACTCTACCGAGTGAGCCACGGGCCGGCCCAAAAGACATACTTTCTTTTTAAACTATTTCTTCTGGCCCTGGGGTGATTTCCCCAATCCACAGGCTTCCTGCAGGACTCTTAGTCTTCCCTTTGCAGTCTTAACCCCTTACAGTCTTCCCTGGTCAGCACCCAGAAAGACTCACCCTCTCGTATTCATCCTTGGCTCTGCTCAGCATCTCCAGGATGTCGATGGGCCTGTGGTCGCTGCAACCATTGGCCTGGTTGGGACTCTGTTTATCCCGAGCAGCCTGCTGGGATCGCCGTGTCTCCTCTTCTACCACTCTAGAGGAGGAGAACTAGGTTTAGAAAGGCCTCCTTAGACACAATCTGACCCAAGATCTCTTCTGGTGTCCATCTTCCAAGGATATGCTAAGAGTGTCACATGATGACACTGTCCTTTCAATACATAGCACAGAGCCTCAGTTACCTCACTCCAGGTGCATGACTTACCATTTCACCATCTCATCACAACAGTTCCAACCAATATATTTCACCTTTAGGAGGACAAAAATATAGAATTCCTTCCTAGAGTTGGTGGAAATAAATACATTGAAAGTATCTCCTTTTTCCCTAGAAGTACCTCAAAATCAGTCAAAGTAATTGGTAAAGTACATGTGAAAATGGACAATGCCACCAAGACACAGGAAAGCTGCACAGATTAACAATATACCATGGAAAATTTGTATTGACACTGGGCTAGAAATGAGAACGATTCACTTCTTGAAAACAAAGGGCTTGGTGGATCTTCAAAAGTTAATGATAGCACTACAAGCAAACAAAAGGTTTCCCTTATTCTCCCTCTTAAAAATTACTAAGTGGGTGACTGAGCTCAGGGTGGTCGTGGGAATGCTCTTTATTTTGTTTGGTGCTGCTTAAGCTAATTCTTCACTTGAAAACCCATAAAGTATGAAAAGTTTCAGGTTAAGAATGCTACTGATAGGGCCGGCCTGGTGGCTCACTCGGGAGAGTGCGGTGCTGATAACACCAAGGCCCCGGGT
>NW_007754507.1:2972-3201 GCF_000696425.1 Galeopterus variegatus | reverse complement strand
CTCTCTTGCCAATACCACATTAGCTATACAGTAGGCCTTAATATCAGGTAGAGAAATTCTTTCTGCCTTATGCTTATTTTTCAAGATATTTTTACCTTCTAGGGCCTGTGCCTTTCCATATACATTTTAGAATAAGCTTGTCTATGCCTACAAAAACCCTTGCTTGAATTTTGATAGGAAATACACTAAAACTATAAATCAATCTGGAGAGAATTAACATCTTTACCAC
>NW_007754507.1:0-2931 GCF_000696425.1 Galeopterus variegatus | reverse complement strand
GATCCTGTACGTGTTTTAAATTTATACCTATTTTTCTTTGGAGTGACTGTAAGAGGTATTGTTTTTAATTTTGGTTTCCACATGTTCATTGTTAGTATTTAGAAATGCAACTGATTTGCACATGCATTTCATATCCTGGGACCTTAACAAACTCACTTATTAGTTCTAGGAGTTAGTACACAGACAGTCACGTCATCTACGAATAGGGGCAGTTTTATTTCTTTTCCATTCTGTAGGTCTTTTATTTCTCTTTCTTGACTTATTGTGGTGGTTAGAACTTGCACTGATAGGCTGAAAACAGTGGTGAGAGTGGATATCTTGCATTGCTCTTGATCTTAGATGGAAAGCATTCAGTCTGTTACCATAAATATGACGTTAGCGGTAAGTTTTTTATAGGTGTTTTTTATAAAGATGAGATAGTTCACTTCTATTCTTTTTGAGAGCTTTTATCATAAATAGGCATTGGGTTTTGGCAAATGATTTATTTTGCATCAAAAACATAAAATATGGGGCCGGCCTGGTGGCGCACGCTTGGGAGTGCAGCGGGGCTCCCGCCGAGGGTTCGGATCCCACATACAGACCAGCCGCTCACTGGCTGACCGAGGTGCGAGCGCAACACCGAGGGTTGCGATCCCGTTGCCGGTCCCGGTCCGGTACGGGTGCGACACTGAGGGTTGCGATCCATTGCCAGTCACGAAAAAAGACAAAAAGGAAAACAAACAAACAAACAAAAAAAAAACATAAAATATGACATTATATTTTATTTCTCCTTTAGCCTGTTGACATGGTGGATTACATCCAATGATTTTCAATACTGAACGAGCTTTGCGTATCTGGAACAAAGCCCACTGGGGCACTGTATATATACTTCTTTGGATTTGATTTGCTAATATTTGGTACAAGATTTTTGCGTCTAAGTTCACCAGGGATAATAATTCGTAGTTTTCTTTTTTCTGTAATGTCTTTGCCTTGTTTTGGTATCAGGTAAACAGTTGAAAAGTGTTCCCTCCTTTTTTACTTTCTGGAAGAGACTGTTAAATCAGTGTCATTTCTTCTTTTGAATTCTCTAGGAAAACCACCAGGGCCTGGAAATTTCTTTTTCAGGAGCTTTTTATTTACGAATTCTTATTTCTTTAATGGACGTTAACACTATTCATGTTATCTATTTAATCTTGGTTAAATTTGGTGGCTTGTGGTTTCCAAGGAATTGGTTCATTTCTTCTAAGTTTTCAAGTATTTGAGTGTAAAGTTGTTCATAGCATGTCCTTTTTTTTTTTTTTTCGTGACCGGTAAGGGGATCACAACCCTTGGTGTGGTGTCGCCCACACTGCGCTCAGCCAGCGAGCGCACCGGCCAGTCTTATATAGGATCTGAACCCATGGCGGGAGCGTCGCTGTGCTCCCAGCGCTGCACTCTCCCAAGTGCGCCACGGGGCCGGCCCACACAGCATGTCCTTATTATCCTTTTTTACTGCTTCTAAAAATCTGTAACGATATCTATTTTATTCCCGATACTGGTAATTTGGGTCTTCTTTCTTTTTGTTAAATTTGCTAAAGGTTTATCAATTTTATTGACTTTTTTCAAAGAACTGGTTTTTTGTTTCATTGGTTTTCTCTATTATTTTCAATTTCATTGATTTCTGCTCTCATCTTTATTATTTTGTTCCTTCTGCTTACTGTGAGTTAATTTTGCTCTTCTTTTTCTAATTTCTTGATGTGGGAATTTAGCAGTTTCTCAGTCAGAGTTGCTTAAGGGAGTGGGAGGAACTTCCCATGGCCAGGCCAGCTGGTGCCACTAGGAGGGGAACCAAGCCTCTGGCCTTCATAGGTGAAGATTGCTTCCCAGGCTAGGTTGGCTGTGATGTGATCCCCTTTGCCATTCCTACTCCGCCCCCTTCATGGAAGGAAGGGAGAGCACTCCTTTAGCTAATTATCAGCAGGGCTTCCAATCCTTTCTGCCAGTTTTGATGGGATCACCTAGTATGGTTGGCAGGATTCCATTCAATCTAGGGGAGAAATGAGCCTACCTGAGTGTATTAGTCTGTTTCTGTTGCTTATAACAAAATACACGGAACTGGGTAATCTGTAAGAAATTAAATTTATTGCTTACAGTTTCGGAGGCGGGGAAGTCCAAAGTCCAGAGAACACATCTGGTGAGAGTTTTCTTTGGCGGTAGCTTTCCGGCAATGCTGGGGTCTCACGTGGCAGAAAATGGTGGTGCAGAGAGAGTGCTAACCTTCTCAGCTGGCTCCTTTTAAAGCCATCAGGACCACACCCACAACCACCATTAAACCATCAACTTAATCACCTCTTGAAGGTCCCACCTTTCAATTACCATAATAGGATTTTCTACCCTCCCAACAATTACAGTGGGGATCAAGCTTCTAATACATAAAACCTGGGGGACACAATTCAGTCCATATCACTACACCACCTTCTACTGCTAGGTTGGAAGTCAATAAACACCAGGACTGGGTCCCCTTCTTCTGTTGGGTAGGGGGTTGTAAGACACCCTACTGCTGTGTTGTTCCTCCAGTTCTGGGTCCCCCACGAGATCATCATCTTTTTTCCACCTTTCAGAGTTCTCCTGATTGTCTCTCATGTCATTTCCAGGTTTTACAGTTATACTTAGCAGAAAAGCAGCATGAGACAAGTCTATGCCATTTTATTTGATCGTAAGTCTCATACATTTTTTATGGATGAAAAATGGAGGCTAATGGAGAGACTAAGTGACTTATTAATAAATCAGAGAAAAAATTAGTCTCAGAACTATAACTAGAACTGAGGTATGCTCATTCTAGACCAGTTGTCTTGCCACTTCATACCCACTGCCTAAATCTCATTGCACTGAAATAACATAAACATTTCTTGTAGTAACAAAAAGTTTGTGAGCTTCAATTATGCTTGAAGATTAAAGTAACAAATAGAAGAA
>NW_007754506.1:7007-7962 GCF_000696425.1 Galeopterus variegatus | reverse complement strand
ATTTGTTCCATATTATTGCTGATACTCCCATTATTGTTATTATTGCTATTATTATATGTACTAGTCACAAAAATGGAATGAGGGAGGATGGGATGTAAGATTTATTTTTTTCATTTTTCTGAAACAAGTAGGTCTGTAATTGCAATATACAAGGCACAATGAGGACGGTCTCAAGGATGTTCACTCTGAGGAAAACAATGACTGAGATATAATTTACAGAGTTGAACTTCTGAATGGGAAGAAAGGATATACGGTTGTAGAAGACCACAATGAAAATGTTGAACTTTATCTAAGCCTTACGCTCTCAGAAAGCAAAGATGGTCAGAAAATCCCCCACCCTTTTGTGTTCCAGGAAATGGCTAACCACAAAGGACTCAGTGCCCTCACATAATATAAGACCCGCCTCCTTTCTTCCTCATGACACCCATAGATTCCCATGGCTCCCTGGCCTGATAGCACCCCAGGCTCCCATTCTTTCCTTTGAGGTGTTTCTCATTAATGAACATTCTTCTTATTGCAATAGCCTGAGTAATATCATTTCTGTAATTGTCTGGTGCCTTTTGCTTTTTACAAGGTGCCTCACAAAGTTCTATGTGCTAGGTAACCCTTTGGAACCAAGAGCTAGGAACAGTGCCCTGAACAATCCTGGGCAGTGCAAGGGTTGGAAGGAAGAAGATAGAAAGGGAAGTTTTTATTCCTATTTGAGTATAGGCTGGATCATTATGTTATCCCTTATTTCATGAAATATATGCATTTCAGAAATGCATTTTTTTTTTTTTCTGATGCCTTAGGGACTGCTCTTAGAAAACCAGAGATCCCTGGGTGTAATAAAAACCCTGAGATGTTATAAAATCAGACACTTAAGAAAACAGTAGTACCACTTTTTATACTCATGTATTTAAGAAAAATAGTAACTTTGCTTTTACAAACACTAACAATAATATTCTTAACATTT
>NW_007754506.1:0-1933 GCF_000696425.1 Galeopterus variegatus | reverse complement strand
GGTGAAATATTTTCTCTTGTCTAAGAATATTAATAATATTTAAAAGTTTTCTGCAGCTCAAGTCCACTCTCTTTTCTTCAAGTAGCCTTTATCTGTTTGTTTATTTTGGTTTTTCTCTTTTATGTTGGAGGCATTCCTCAGGTTTCTGGAAGTTTTCATGTTATTCATATTTAAAATGGAAAAAAAAGTTAGAAGTGGATTCTTGGAAGACTCACTCTAGGAGCCAGGTCAGATGTTTGACTACTGTGAGGCCACCATGCTGGAGAGGCCAAGCACAGGTACTCTGGTTAACATGAAAGGAACCTTAGCCAGAGAACTGCTTCTTTAGGGTAACTAAGACCAGGCAGGAAATTTCAGATAGCCATTAACTTGGGAACTGGTAATCATCAAATCCTGAGGTTAGCAGAGCTTAATAGAGGAAATAAGAATCTGACTATATGGCTGAAACTGCCCAGAGATGAAACCATGCCCGAAAGTATCCTTCTCAAAAGTTTATTTCTCTTTGTCTTCCATTACACCCTCTTATATTGACTTAATTTAGATGTGCCCCTAAAATTAAGAAAATTAAGGATTGAAACTAAGTTTTCTTGTTTCTCTTATCTCCCTAAATCAACTACAAACAGAGGAAATACAAAAGAAGGCAAAGCACCCTAGCTGATAATGAACTCATTTCTTGCTTAAAGGAAAATTGCATCCACATCAGTTTTATGTTGTGGTAATGCCTGACTGAGGTTATTGTCTTTGAGCTCTCCCTAGGAGATAAGGACTCCTGAAATAAGATCAAGGATTTGAAGCTGACCAATCCACCAGCTGCAGACTCCATGATACCCAAGCACCCAGTCCATCATGGGAATCTAACATCTGGCTCAGACCCTCTGCTAATCCTGTGACAAGTCTCCCCCTTTTCCTGCAGGAAAACACTTACCTCCCCTTCCTGCTTCTTCCCCTTTACAAACCCCAGAACAGGCATGTTGCAAAAATATAATAATTTAATCATGCCGTACATCCCCCCTCACTTTAGGTCAGAATGGGGGTGGTGCGGTGCATTCTTTGTAAGCAAGTTGTGTGTGGGTGGAGTTAGTGCGCATGTGTGGTGCTGTGACATGGCTGGTGTCTGCCTTGGGCATCTACCACACATGGCCATGCTCTCCAACCTACAGCTTCCAAGGACCTATTTTCCAGTTACCTAGCTCATAGACCTGTGTGTGAGGGGTCTGGGGACCCAGCCTGGTGTGTGAAGGGTTTGAGACCCAGTCTGGACAGCCTGGCTTGAGGGGTCTGTGAGCTCCAGACCCAGGTCTAGCTCGACAATTGTCCCAGTCAGCAGGATTACCGGTAGGTAAGAGAGCTCAACAAGGCATCAGAAGGCGGGATGACTTTAGCCTGGTCATCCCCCGGATGCTGGTTATCTGAATAAATCTTCCAATCCTTGCACCAACTTTTTGACATTCTAGTCATTCATTTAGTGTGAGAGGGCAAGCTGAGCCTGGCTGGTGGTAACACACAGTTCTGGCTAAGTCAAGCCTTCCAGTCATCCTTGTTAATATACCAGACAAGCGAGTGAAGCTCATCTTGATGCTATAAGGGATAATCAAAACATTAGACTTATATGGACTATCATAGAAAAACGATGTCTAAAATCCTGGCTAAAATAAATGCTACGTACATAATGATTTAAAAAATGATGATTGGAAATTCTGAGTGCGTGGGTGGGATTCTTTGACTGGAGGCTTCACCGCAGGTTGAACTGGCTGTGCTGTTTATTGGAGAAGCCACTTGTGTCTTTTTTCCCCCTTTTCTTTATTATTTTTAAAAAAGCTTTATTTTTTAAAATAGTTTTAGATTTATATAAAAATTGCATTTGTTCTAACACAAATTCTTTTTTTTTTTTTCCTTTTTGTCTTTTTTCGTGACCGGCAACGGATCGCAACCC
>NW_007754505.1:7407-7962 GCF_000696425.1 Galeopterus variegatus | reverse complement strand
AGAAAAAAACAGATGAGGAATCAATGTCAAAAGAGGTCACTTTATGAGCTTCAAAGGGAGCTACAGTCATTGATTATAATATCACTGAAACAATACAGGCCCTGTGAGATCTGAAATTACATTTCCAGCCTGAATTTATAGAACTCACTGCAGACCCTGGTTGTGATAGTAGCACATTAACAGGAGCCCACCAAGTGAGCATGATTTAGCAGGCACAAGCAGAGGGCAAGTCAGATTTCCTCGGTTTCGATGATGATATGTGTGTGATCAAGAAAGGTTTGAAATCAGTTTCTCCCTCAGTTTCACAGACTTTGTTGGTAATTGTTGGGGGCCAGAATTATCTTTCAAAAACACAAATCAGATTATGCCACCTCCTTGCTTACAAAACAAGGATCTTTTTTTTTTTTTTTCATGCAGGACCTTAGTATGCACGGTCCTTCCTATGAGGCCTCCGTACCCTCAATTACACACTTCATCTGAAGCTCCAGCCACATCGAAATTCTTACATCCTCTTCCCCACACCCAGGTCTTCACACAACTCTTTTCTGGCTGAAA
>NW_007754505.1:5197-6964 GCF_000696425.1 Galeopterus variegatus | reverse complement strand
TGCCACCTCCTTGCTTACAAAACAAGGATCTTTTTTTTTTTTTTTCATGCAGGACCTTAGTATGCACGGTCCTTCCTATGAGGCCTCCGTACCCTCAATTACACACTTCATCTGAAGCTCCAGCCACATCGAAATTCTTACATCCTCTTCCCCACACCCAGGTCTTCACACAACTCTTTTCTGGCTGAAATGCCCTCTCCACCTTGCTAAAGTATCCCTTATTCTTTTCTTGTCCCATTTCCACATCATGGCAGATCCTGGGCTCAGCACACCCTCTGGGCACACAGTTACTCTACCCTTCCCAGCTTTCCTAGCTGTTGGATAGTCTGCATGATGAAACTCTGGCCAGTGGAATATGGGTGGAAATGACGTATGACATCACCGGTCCCTAAAAGTCTCTCTTAAGATCCTCTATGTTCGGGCCAGCCTGGTGGCGCACTGGAGAGTGCGCCGCATGGGAGCGCGGCGGCACTCCCGCCGAGGGTTCGGATCCCATGTGGAGACCGGATCCCGCTCACTGGCTGAGTGTGGTGCGGGTGCAACACCGAGGGCTGCGATCCCGTTGCCAGTCCCCGGTACGGGCGCAACACTGAGGGTTGTGATCCCATTACCGGTCAGTAAAAAATACAAAAAGGAAAAAAAAAAAAAGATCCTCTATGTTCTCTCTCTCCCACTGCTCCCAACTGTGAGGCCTTTGAGGATGGCCCTGGGTCCCTGAATAACCATGTGGAGTGGAGCACCCTACTCACCAAAGCCTGCCAATCCAGGTTACCCTGCAGCACAAGTGAGAAATACTTTAAGACAGCAAAAGCTTAGGGTGTTTGTTTAAGCAGCTGGTCTACTTTGATTAATGCACTCAACCAGATATTATTACTTACATTTTTATCTTTTATTATTGTGGTTATTTTTATAGGTCACCATATATTTATTTTTGGCAGAAGTCTGGGTATAAATAGAAACTCATGTTTATTAAAGGGAAGAAGCTGAGTTTATACCAGAACAAAAACAAAACTGTAGAAGACTTTTTCTATTTCTGGACTGACTAGCTGAGTTGTCTAGAAGAACATGGTGCCACTGAGACTGTGCTTATGGGTCTGCAAGAAAGCCCTCCTGCAAGCCCATACTACCCCTTTTCCTGGATTCTCAGATGTATGCCACTAATCATAAAAGGCATTGCTTGGAAGACTGGGGGCAGAGAGTCTGGAGAGATGTCGGAAGTGATGGCAGCATAGTTTTCAAGTCCTTTGACTACTATGCGAATAGAGTAATGAGATAACAAAACCCAAAATGCATGGGATTTTATCTCCCAATGAGATAACAAAACCCACAACACTTTAAACAAAACTAGGTGATAAAGTTACCTCTTGAACCCAAAATACAAATTAACGGGGACAAACCTCCAACAGCCAGAAACCCTGCATGGAATCAGCGGCTGGGTGAGAAGAGGAACAACAGGAGGGCATACATGGACCTGAGGACAGGAGAGCCCTAAAGCAGCTGACAGTCCTCACTGGAGAGTTCAGTGGGCCAATTTGAAACAATAGCTGTAACTGGAAGGGGTTTATCCTCTTTAACATCTAAGCACGAGGGGCTCATGGTAAGGAGGACTAAAGGGAATGGGGCAGTTTAGTCCTCATGAACTGTCAAGCCACCAGGGTTCCCTTCCAGCATAAGCCCCTCCGATAAAAAACTGCTGAGAGTAAAATTGGGCCGGCCCGGTGGCGCACTGGATAGTGCGCCACTTGGGAAGCGTGGCGGCGCTCCCGC
>NW_007754505.1:0-242 GCF_000696425.1 Galeopterus variegatus | reverse complement strand
ATTTATACAATATTTATACAATATACAAACATACAATACTCCAGGCCATGCACTGGATTCACGTGGTTTTCTCTATTTGCATTGTGCTTACAACAAAAATATTTTTTTAAAAAGACTATAAGTTTCTCACTGCCATCCAATCTCCTACTGAGAAGGCAATGCAAAGTGCATGGCTGAAGGTAGAAGAATGCTAGCAAAGGATGACTGAGTCATATCGTGAAGGTCAACAATCATCTTTGCAA
>NW_007754504.1:2489-7963 GCF_000696425.1 Galeopterus variegatus | reverse complement strand
CCTCTTATCTCTGTCTTATCTTTCTAAGCTGCCTTCCAGAATGTAAATTTCTCTTCCTATCCTTAAAATATTAGCATTTCACACCAGTTTCTCTTCTCTTTCTTTATACTCTCTCTATATGGTCTTGTTCAAGCCCACAGCTTCAAGTGCCATCAAGTGCACTGATGGCTCTCAAGTCTCTCACCAGCACACAGCTTTCTCCTAAGATCTGGTCTCATGTTTCCTCCCATCTGCTTGGATATATCTTCCCCAATGCACCACAGGCATTTTAAAGCTGATATTTCCAAAATGAAAATCACCTCCCTTCCCCCTCCCCAACTTGTTCATCTTTTAGCATTCTTTATTGTTTATCAAATCTCTAAATAAGGAAAACCCTTCACCTGCATTTTCTACTCCCTCCTCTTCACGGAGCAATGTGTCAGAAACTGTTGGTTGCTTACCCAAAAGCCATTCCTGACTTTCTTCTTGATAAGAGTACCCTAACTTTGTCTGGAGCAGCCATGTATCTATCCCAAAGGAAGAGTCATAGATTGGGTTTTTTCGTCTGGGCAATCCCATTCATTTTTGCTAGATACTCATTTTCTTGTTATCTTATGCACCAGGGAGTGACCATTGACTCACTTTTGGCTTATGAGAGGTAAAAGGAAGTCATCTGGCTGGCCTCTTGGGGAGCTTTTTCTCCTTGATAAAACTGGGGGAAAGTACATTTTGTCCTTGTCCCCTTTCTTCCTCCTCAGGATACTGCCATGTGAGAATATGATGCTTGGACTATGACAGCTATCTTGCTACTCTAGGGGAAAAGCCTTAGGATAAAAGACACTGTGATGAGGATGATGACACAAAACAACAGGGTACAGTGTGAGAGTTGAGGGTAGAGTGTCCAAATGGAGGACTCTGGAAAGCTACTTGGAGCATAGTGTATCCCAAGAACAGAAAAGTTAAAACGTCAAAGAAATCAAAATTTCCCAGACTTGGCAGTTGTATTATGTTCAATTTTGAGCACCAAAATGTAAGAGAAACAGGAAACTTGATTTTGAAATAATTAAATGGCTGGAAAAGAAAACCTACTAATAATATTGAGAGATTTGCAATTATTTATTAATAATAAAATCTTAAAAGCTTAATTATGATGTAGCTAAAAAGAAGTTTATTATGATTAGGCTATTGATAAGTTCTTAATGTATACAGCCAGATCTTTCTAATCTAAATTAGTTGTCTTTTCCATCTTACCTACTTTCTCCTCTGGAATGCTGATATGTTTCTATAAGCTATTGCTTAACTAGCTAACCAGACTGTATATCTCAAAGTCAGGTTTAGTGATGGTTTCCCCATCCCCTAACATCTGCATTATATAATAGCATTAAAGGTAACTCATTTTTTAAAAAATTAAGTTAGTTTATTATTGTGTATATTTGAATGGAGATCTTTCCTTGACTTAAAATCTCAGAAGGACCCAAGGAAAAATATGAAAAATGAGAAGTCAAGTCTATATGGCTTGTGCTTGTGTAAGAATAATTCTAGGATTAGCACCTAAGGTGATAATATGACTTGTTAATTGGCAGATCAACTTCAAGACAGCTTTTGAGCAGCTCATTAAATTTCGGGTCACACTGAGAGATGGGAGGATTAAGGACTGTAGCCGGTAGTGCCTCAGCTGAACATCGTACCAGTCAATCGTTAAGAAACCGGGAAGGACTGGTATTATTGACACAGCATTTATTTTAGCCTTTCCAGAAGGTCTCGACAGAACCAGAGGTTTGCAATGAATGCTGTGAACATAATCAGTGATTTCTCTGGATCTAGAAAAATAGGCCAAATGTAATAAATTTATTCTGATGGTGTACAGTACATGCATCTGAGTTGGGAACATTAAAAGCTGGCAAACATGCCATCACTCTCCCTCCTTGCCTCTGATTCTGACATTTCTGATGAGTCTAAATACAACTCCAGACTACTTCTTTACCCAGATCTTCAGGCAGTCTCAACCGCCGTTCTAGAGTTGGCAATCCCTGGCTTACATGGTGGAATCCCAGCTTTTAAACATAGCAAGCAAGACCTGCCTATTTTCTATTATCACACTTTCTCCTCCATCTTGTAACATCAAGCTCCGTCAGTAATGAATTACTTGAGTCTTCCAGACATTGAGCTCTTTCTCCAGCTTTTAAACATAGCAAGCAAGACCTGCCTATTTTCTATTATCACACTTTCTCCTCCATCCTGTAACATCAAGCTCCGTCAGTAATGAATTACTTGAGTCTTCCAGACATTGAGCTCTTTCTCGTGCTTTTGCTCAGTCTTTCTGCTTTGCCTGACATATCCTCCCCAATCTCCCAAATATTTACCTGGATAAGTCCTACTTGATCATTTAGTCTCATTTTTTCATGAGGATGAAATCCCTAGAGTCATATTCTGAACGCCCCTTTGTTGATATTTTTGGAAAGCCATTGGGATTCTAAATCAAGGTATAGAATTGGTTACCTTGGCTACAAAGCATCTCTGCTGAGGCCCTGTAACTCATAAACTCATTCAAGAATTCAGTACATAGTGAATTCACTGCAGAACTACTCTAACTTTCCATCTTTCCAAGAATTAGACCTTATTTAGGGTCTGGCCCAGGGTACGAGTATAACTCATTTCCTAACATTTATAGTGGGCTCCTCCCTGCCTTTAGGAAGCTGGAAAGGAGTGAAAGAGATGCAGAAGTCGAGCAAATGGTTTGTGTGTGGGTTGGGGTGAGGGATGAACCGTGATAGGAACAGATAGTAAGATGGACAGAGAGATTCTCAGATATTGACTCAAAGGAGAACACAACCAAGAACCTTTTAAGATTCATTACTGTACATCACAATCAACTGGTATTTTTTGAATTCCAAATGTGTATCCAGCACTGTGTCAAGGACAGAAAAGTTAACAGAAACAGCAGACATAGACTTCTTAAAAACATGATGTTCTTGAAGATCAGGTCTATACAAATAAAACAATTTTAAAAACTCTAAACAACATAGGACCAACATTCTCATCTGTGGCTTTGAGAACCCCTATACTTTATTGGCTTATTTTTGCTTTATTGGGAGGGATGGAAAGGAAATTACTATTTCTAGCTCTGCAGGGCAGGTGTCATATCAATTCTTCCAGCACTAATGAGAACAAAAATCCAACCAGTCGTTTTAAGTATTAAATACCATAAACATAATTAAGCCTACTGAGAAATATAATGTGACAGGAGGGAGATATATTTTTTTCTCAACATCCTTGAGCTATAAAATTAAAGGCTACCTTAGCCTCTATTATTGGAGAAAGGCTTTCAAGGACTTCTGAAAATATCTGTCTTACTCTCAGCTTTAAAATTTTTTCATTAGGCAGAAGATCCTTTTCTCAGTGGAACTGATAAATTTCATGAGCTAAAGAGAGATTCAAGCTACTGTAGGGAGCTAAGTAATTGCCTTTCTTATTCAAACGCTAGTCATCAGTTTTGCACCTATGTGCAGACAACAAATTAATGTGCGAAGACTGCAGGTCTCATACTGGAAACGTCTGCAGGAGGAATTATTCAATGAATTGAAAAAAGATACACTTTGCATTTTTTATGAATTTTAGTCATCAGTTTTGCACCTATGTGCAGACAACAAATTAATGTGCGAAGACTGCAGGTCTCAGACTGGAAACGTCTGCAGGAGGAATTATTCAATGAATTGAAAAAAGATACACTTTGCATTTTTTATGAACTGCTTTGGGTTCCTGGAATTGTCGGTTATGTAATTACAGTGTACTATGTCACTCTTACACACCATTACTTGGCTAGAACACAAGTACATTAGTTCAGCCATAACACCATGTAAATATCTGCCTAGAAACTTAAAATTATACCACAAATCTTAGTGGATCCCAAGTGAGCTACTGTCCTCCTTCTAAAATCTTTTTTTTTGTAACCAGTTTTCTTCTGGCAAATGACCTTACCACATGAATGACACTTGCTCAAGTCAAAAACATGAGCGTTATCTTTTATTCCTCACATTCTGTCATTTTTACCGCATAGTATCTCTCAAACTCATGCTCGCTAACACAACCCTAGTTAAGAGCATGGTCAGATCTTACTGAATTAGTCCTACCAACCCAAAGCAAGTTTCATGACTCCAGAGTTGGATGTGTCCGATCCATTCTTCACACTGGATCTTTCTAAAAATACTCCATTGCTTAAAATTCTTCTAATGAACACTTTTAAAATGTGCACACATTAAAATTCACTGTTTACTTGTACAGTTCTGTGAGTTTTGACAAATCCATAGAGTTTTATAACTGCCACCACCATGATCAGGATACAGAACAGTTAACCTTGCCGTCAACAAATTCCCTCATGATGCTGCTTTGTAGTCAAACCCTCTCTCATCCCTAACCCTTGGCAACCGCTGATCTGTTCTTCATCTGCGTAGTTTTGCCTTTTCCAGAAAATCATATAAATGAAATGATACAGTATGTGACCTTTTAACTCTGGCTTCTTTCACAAATCATAATGCATACGAGATTCATTCATGTTGCTGAGTGTGTTAATAGTTCATTCCCTTTTATTGCTGAGGAATATTCCATTGTTTGCACATACTTATAGTTTATCTATTCACATATTGAAGGACATTTGAGTTGTTTCCAGGTGTTAGTGATTGTGAATACTATTGCTATAAACATTTGTGTAATGATTTTTGTGTTAATATAAGTTCTTATTTCTCTAGGATAAATATCTAGCAGTGGGATTGATGGGCCATATGTTAACTATAGATAACTGCTAAACACTTTTCCAAGTGTCTGCACCACTTTGCATTCCACCATCAACGTACAAGTTCCGATTGACCCCTATCTTAACCAACACTTGGTACTGTCAACTGTGTTTTTTTAAACTGGGTGGTGTTAAATTTTTTAAATATATTATAAAATATGGTGACATAAAGGTAACTATCATTATTACATCTTATGTTAGATGATAAGGGGATAAGAGAGGAAGAAACAAAAATATTTGCTTTATACATATACACACGTGTGTGTATATACACAGATACATACATATAAATATATACACACACATACATGCACAAACATTTTTGTAATAGAACGAGGAAGAAATACTCAGAAATACTCATGACAATTACACTCTTCAGTGTTCACATGGTTGAAGCTGTTATTTGTAACTACTGTCTTTTACTATACATTCCATATTCCTTTTTCTCTCAGCAAGCACTTCAGCTGGTCATGGTTCTTTGCCTGGTAGGCATAAAACAAAACCAAACTAAAAAGCTTCATTCATGAAGGGTCTGGACCATTAGTAGTCCTACCTGAATTGTGTTGCTGTGGTTCTGCATTGACTTTATTCAAAAGACATGGTAGTACTAACAGGTACCCTAAATAATCTCCTGTGTTCCACACATACTCTTCCTTGCCTCCATTGTGTAGTAGCCCAGTTTCCCTTTTGGAATCAGGATCAGTTT
>NW_007754504.1:0-213 GCF_000696425.1 Galeopterus variegatus | reverse complement strand
CTAGTGCATGGATAGATAGCTTGGTAGATTTTTCATCACAGAAAAGCCATATGTTTTACCATGGTGAGTACAGGACCCCCTTTTTAACACTAAAAATGTGATTTAAATGAGAGAATGTACTTGAAACGCTTGCATGTGCTTCACTGAAGGTGTTATTACAGCTCGTTTTGGCTCTGCCATCACAGAAGTGCAACCTCACTGTAAAACTGGCTA
>NW_007754503.1:6598-7963 GCF_000696425.1 Galeopterus variegatus | reverse complement strand
ATACATTTCCTCTTCTTATTGTTCTCAGGGTAAAGAGGCAGTTGAGCAAAAGGATTGAAAGTTTAAGGGCAAGGTGATAATTGGGCAAATGGGTTAGTAAATTAAAAATGATTAGTTAGAGTTAAAGGGAAGAAACATTAGAAGTTACAGTCAGCACGTAACTTTTTTTTTTAGTTTAGCCTTCAATTTTCTGTCTAAGTTTTCTATTTACTTGACTTGGCTTTTGTAAGAAGTCATTTGGAGAGGCAATTTTTGAATCACTCAGTCTCTTAAAGCCTTTGCATGCCAATCAAAAAATGCATCGCATTGTTTCTGTGTTATTCAGGACTCTTTTTTTTTCTCTCAATCTGCCCCTTACATGAACAATTTTATCTAATTAAAATTTTCCCACTGTGATCATGAAATTCTAAATGATCTCTGATAAGGCACATCGACTTCTCTAAAAAGGCACCAGTTCTGGGTCCATAATTTTTAAACATAAAACTAGCTTAAGTTTCAGACTGAGGAGTCCAGACTTCTGATGATACAGTTTGTATATGATTGTCCCTCCAAAGTCCATGTTGAAATCTGATCCTCGACGTGCATTATTGGGAGGTGTTGGGGTCATGGGGGTGAATCTGTCGTTAATAGATTAATGCCTTCCCTTCAGGAGGGGGCATTGAGGGAGCTCTCACAGGAATGGATNTTTTTTCCTTTTACATTTCACATATGAGTGAGATCATGTGGTATTTGTCTTTCTGTGCCTGGCTGACTTCACTTAACAAAATGTCCTCCAAGTCCATCCATGTTGCTGCAAATGACAGGATTTCATCCATTTTTTATGGCTGGATAGTACTCCATTGTGAATATATACCACATTTTTTAATTCTTTCATCCGTTGTTGGACATTTAGGTTGATTCCATATCTTAGCTATTGTAAACTGTGCAGCAGTCAACATGGGAGTGCAAACATCTCTTCGACATACTGACTTTGTTTCCCTTGGAGGTATATGCAGTAGAGGGATTGCTGGATCAAATAGTAGTTTTATTTTTAATTATTTCCTTTGGTGGCTAGCAGTTCAGGGATTCAAACCCTTGACCTTGGTGTTCTATTTTTAATTTTTTGAGGAAACTCCATACTGTTTTCCATAATGGCTGTGCTAGTTTACACTCCCACCAACACTGTAGGAGGGTTCCCTTTCTCTACATCCTTGCAACACTTTTCTTTTTTGAAGGTGAAACATCATTTATTGTTTTGACAATGCCTTCCATTTAACTTAACCAATCAGATAAACCTGATTTTTTTTAAAAAATTATCTTATTTATTGAATCAAAATCAACTATACATATTTTGGGGGTTGAACATTGAGATATGTTAAATCAGTA
>NW_007754503.1:0-1616 GCF_000696425.1 Galeopterus variegatus | reverse complement strand
TGGGCTTAGTTTGTTCTTACTATAGCTTTTTGAATTATAAAGTTAGGATGTTTACCTGTGAGCCTTCTTTTTTATTCAAGGAAGCATTTATCATTATATACCTCCAGCTTATAATTGCTTTTGCGGCATCACATAAGTTTTTCTAAGTTATGTTTCCATTTTCATTCATCTCAAACTATTTTAATTACCCTTTTGTTTTCTTCTTTGACCTCTTGGTTGCTCAAGAGGGTGTTGTTTAAATTCCACACATTTAAGAATTTTTCAGTTTTCTTTTTGCTTCTTCTAATTTCATACCATTATGGTTGGGAAAAAAATGCTTGACAAGGTTATAAGATTTTTAAATTTGTTGAAACTTGTTATGTGATCTATCTTACAAAATTTTCCAAGGATACTTGAGAAGAATGTGTATTCTGTTGCTGTTGGATGAAATGTTCTATGTGTGTCTCTTAGGTCTATTTGTTCTAAAGTGTAGTTTGAGTCTACGGTTTTCTTATTGATGGCTGTGTATTGTTTAAACTGGAGTATTGAAGTATTGATGCACCTTAATAGTATTATTGCCTATTCTTCTCTTCAGATCTTTTTAAATTTACTTTATACATTTAGATGCTTTGATGTTGGCCGCATGTATGTTTAGAATTGTTATATCCTCTTGATTAATTGGCTTTATTATCATTTTATAATGACCTTCTTTACCTCTTTGTTAAGCTTCTAAGTTTGTTGTATAGTTTTTCTATTTTTGTTTAATTGTTTATGTTTTATTTTAGTTTGATGAGTTTCTTTTCAGCAATTATTTTGAAATCTTTATCAGGCAATTTGTGGATCTCCATTTCTATGGGGTCAGTTACTAAAAGTTTATTGTTTGTCTGTGTGGGTGGTGTAATGTTTTCCTGATGCTTTGTGATCCTTTTACCGTTTTGTAGTTCTTTGTACTTCTGAAGAACCAGTCACCTTTTTCAGACTTTATGGACTGGTTTGGTAGAGAAATAACTTCATTTGGGGGGCTTAAGGGATATATTAGAGCACACTGTTACACCAGGTACCAAGTGTAGGGGCATAAGGCAGCTCTGGGTTCTGGAGGGGCATGGTGTCTTATTGGCTCAGGCAGTTGGGGTCTGAAAATTGAGCTACTGCATGGCCCTTGGAATCAAGAGCTGTCAGCGGTCTACTGTGAGTTTAAGGACTTTCAGTTAACATAAAAGTACCTCTTGACCCAGCAACAAGGGATTGGAGCCAATGTCCATGGGAACTGAGGCCAGTGGTACACATGTGTCAGCCTCAGGACCTAGATCCAGGTATGTGCATGGCAGCAAGGCTGACTGCAGGCACATATATAGTGATGGTGACTAAATCCCCTGGCATGCATGTGCACAGCTGCAGGACCAGCTGTGGGTTAAATAACAGCTGTGGTGTCCAATGACATTTATTTTTTTTAATGCTGGCTACATGGATGCATGCTGCTGTGGGTCATGGACTTGTCACCAACTATATCAAGAACTAAATTTGTAATTACAAATGTTCCCACAAAGTAAGCACCAGAGGTCCTCAATGGTGAATTTTAATATACATTTAAATAAGGAAAAAATAGTGATTTACAGAAACTCAGGGAATATAGAAAG
>NW_007754502.1:7361-7964 GCF_000696425.1 Galeopterus variegatus | reverse complement strand
AAGCCTTCTCTGTTGTTTTGCTTTTATGTTGGGATCCTGAGGTAGTTATTAAATCACCCATATGTCTTAGACTGAAGGGAGACTGGGGCCTTGATTGATCACCATTGGCTCTCCGCTATGTGTTAATATAGGCCACAGTGAAGTGAGCTCTCACACAAGGTAGAATTAGTGTATGGCAGATTCCATCTGTTTTTGCCAAACTGTGGGCAGTTTGGTTTTGGTTATAATTTTTAAATTTATTTGACTCTTAGACCTTTACCCTGTGCCAGGCACTGAGGGAGAACCTGGATCCAAAGCAGAATGGGACACAGCTTCACCCTTTTCTCAGAGCCACTAAGGTGTGGAGAATCCTTGCTGAGGAATGCATTTACTTTTGGGTTTTGTCTCTCTGTGGTCTTCAAAGTTTAGAAAATGTTTCACCTTGGGCCGGCCCGTGGCTCACTCGGGAGAGTGCGGTGCTGATAACACCAAGGCCCCGGGTTCGGATCCCATATAGGGATGGCCAGTTCACTCACTGGCTGAGCGTGGTGCTGACAACACCAAGTTAAGGGTTAAGATCCCCTTACCGGTCATCTTTTAAAAAAAAAAAAAAGAAAAGAAAAT
>NW_007754502.1:0-3317 GCF_000696425.1 Galeopterus variegatus | reverse complement strand
AAGAGGTTTGTAAGTGGGAAGAATATCTAAGACATTAATTTGCATTTGAGTTTTTCTGTCTTCTAGCTAGTAAATGCCATTTTTGGAAATCAGACATTTTCATGTGGATGTGAAACCTGTTGTTTAGTTTTTCAAAGATTCTATCTTGTGAATGTCAAGAGGATGTTTCATTTGGAATTTTTTCAATTGATATCTTTGCTAGTGTGGATTTTGAAGTTAATGAAATTAAGCTCTTTACTTACTCATGTTTTAGGTACCCGGAAGCCAGAGCAATACAGCGGAAGATAATATTCCATTCGGGTCCCACAAACAGTGGAAAGACTTATCATGCAATCCAGAAATACTTGTCAGCAAAATCTGGAGTGTATTGTGGCCCTTTAAAATTATTGGCACATGAGATCTTTGAGAAGAGTAATACTGCTGTTAGTATATTTCTAAATATTTGCTCTGTTTTTCATGTTAATTTTTGGGGGGGTCGTGGAGTGAAGGTGGGAGTGGAGAAAAGACAAATGTAATTTGCCATTAACAAAAAATTGCCATATTTTATTGTACCTAAGAAGCTATAAATTGTAAGGTGTACCATTATTTTATGTACATTTAAGAAAGGAAAAGATGCTGCCAACTGAACTCTGACATCAATTCTTAAGATGCATTCTGATTTCAGAGATACTAAAATGTGAATAAATGTGCACAATAGAATCAGTGAAATATAATATTACAGAAGATTTCACATATATAGAGAAATGCAGAGAATAACGTACAAGTAACCTTGAACCTGCTAGCCAGATCCTAATTTTTTGCCATACTTGCTTTATTTACTTTTTTAAGAAATAAATATTATTAATATAATTAAAACTTTCTCTGAACTCCGGTTTTGCTTCCTCACAGTTAACCACCACTCTGTTATGATGTTTAATTAACTGTGTTTTAGATTAGACCTCTTATGCTATCAACTAGAACTAATGGTAAAGACTGAAGCCACCTTTTCAAAACCGAAGGGACTGAAGTCCTGTGGTCTGAGGCATCATTTCACTAAATGGGGCCACATTTTGATTCTTTTTTTTTTTTTTTTTTTTTTGTGGCAGCTTGCCTGTACAGGGATCCAAACTCCTGACCTTGGTTTGGTAACACTGCCCTCTAATCAACTAAGTTAACTGGTCAGCCCTTGGTTCATTTTTTTATTATGACTTTATAATGTGAGATTAACCAGTTTTGGGAGATAATTTGCACTCTCTGTTTTTTTCTGAATTAAAGTAATTTACATACATAATGCCTCTTTATCCATAAATACTTCAGAAAGTATTTCTCAGAACAAAGACTGTCTTTTTCATAACCACAGGATACTTATCTGAAGTAGGATGTTTAATATTGACAGAATGCTATTATTTAATACACAGTCTATATTCAGATTTTTTGATTATCCAGTAATATCTCCTACTCCTCCAGGATTCCATCCAGGGTCTCCCACTGTATTGATTTGTATTGATTGTCATGTTTCTAGTTTCCATTAATTTGGGACAATTCCTCAGTCTTCCTTTGTCTTTCATAATCTTTACATTTTGGAAGACTACAGGTCATTAGTGTTGTGAACTGTCGCTCAGTTTGGATATGTCTAATGTTTCCTCATGATTAGATTCAGGCTAGGATGACCAACCATCCTAGTTTGCCTTATTTAGTACCAAAAAGTACTTTGTTCTTCAGAACTCATCAGTCTTGGGCAAACTCAGATGGTTTATCACCCTAATATACTATAGCATAGATGTTGGGCCTTCTCAGGGAATTATATTTGGAGGTCTTCACGTTCTTAAATTTTATGTATAGAGTTCTTCTTGAATATAGCAACAATTCATGTTCATTTTAATAAACTCAAATAGTTCAGAAATATACAAAGGTAAAAAGTGAAACTGGTGCAGTTTCTCATGCTTTTGTTACCTGAGGATTTAGCTGACTTGAGATATTTCCAAGTTTACCTAAGCTCTTTGTTTTTTATAAAAAAAGAATAAAAAAAGCATTGGGATGTTTTGTTTCGGCTGTAAACAAATAGATGATGTAATGGAGAAAATACTCTATTAAATATCCAAAATTTTTTTGCTATTGTTTTCAAGGTAGAAATAATTCTAGGTCTCTTTTTATCATCCTAGGGTGTGCCATGTGACTTGGTAACAGGTGAAGAGCGTGTGACAGTTGAGTCAAATGGGAAGCAGGCTGCCCACGTTGCTTGCACTGTTGAGATGTGCAGTGTTACGACTCCTTGTATGTATATGCTGTTTAAAAAATTATGATGTGGTATTTTTTATTTTAAAATACAGTTAAACATATGAAATACGTTTTTTATTGTGGAAAAAAATTTAAAAATCTAGAAATGGAAGAGAATAGTACAACACCTATTACCTGCCACCACTAATAATAAATGCCAAACATTCTGTCATGCTCGCTTCTGAATGTTCTTTCCCTTTTTCTCTTAAAAAAGCTAAAATGGTAATAAGTATAGTTAACTTTCCTTTGTGCCACTCCCTAGTTTAATTCTTCTCCCCTTTTTTGGTCTAACTGCCATCAAGTATTTGTTGTATATCTTTTCCTTGTCTCTTTCTATATCACTGATATATGAGGGTACTTTTTCCATGTAAAAGTTCATGGAAAAATAGAATTGAAAGATAATACAAATCTTTTTGAAGTACCCTCCTGTATTACATATCGATACTGTAGATCATTGTCTTTTTTTTTTTTTTTTTTCCTTTTTGTCTTTTTTCGTGGCCGGCAACGGATCGCAACCCTCAGTGTCGCGCCCGTACCGGACCGGGACCGGCAACGGGATCGCAACCCTCGGCGTTGCCCCCGCTCCTCGCTCAGCCAGTGAGCGGCTGGTCTGTATGTGGGATCCGAACCCTCGGCGGGAGCGCCACTGCGCTTCCCAAGCGGCGCACTATAGCAGTGCACCACCGGGCCGGCCCGATCATTGTCTTTTAAAACATTTATGTGACTATCATTTTGTATAACTGTTCTGCAGTTTTTTGTTTTTACTCCACACAAAATGTTTTTAGATCTACTCTTGTTGAGATATTTATAGCTATCTATCTGAAGTTTATTCATTTAAACTGTTACAGAGTATGTTATCTTATGACCAAAATTATTCATTCCCCTGTTAAAGGATAGTTTGCTTCTTAAAATTTATATACAGTGCTGTAATGAACTTCTATTTAAATAGTTTTGAAAACATTTTAAATGAAAATGAACTTTTTCCTTATTATTTAAGCAATCGTATTTTTTATTATAGATCATATAGACATATAAGCAAGCAAAGAGAAGAAAGCAATACC
>NW_007754501.1:7260-7964 GCF_000696425.1 Galeopterus variegatus | reverse complement strand
GGCCCGGGTACCCGGAAACGCAACGGCCCCGACGGCGCGAGGCTACGGCGCCCACTGGTGGTCGGCGCCGGCGGTGCTCAGCTGGAGCCTGAGGTGGCATCTTCTCAGGCGCCGGTGTTGTCACCTACTGTGTGCGGGGTGGAAACGCCGCCCCAAGCAGGGTAGCCCTCCCAGGCAAGGTGTGCGCCTGCTCACCACCTAATCCCCCCCGTAAATGTCACGACATCTTTGCAGCTTCACCTGACAGCCTCCGGTACAGTTAACTGTTGCGCACGACCCTGTCCCCCGAAGGCTGTGTAGACCCGCAGAATAAGAAGCGTCCATCAAAACATACTTGTTTATATGTCTCTCCGGCCACCCCCAACTATTAATTCCTTGAATCAGAGTTTATTTTACTCAACTGTTTCTCTAGCACCTACCAGAATAAACATTTGTGAATGGAATTAAATTGAAATAAACTGTTTATAGACAGACTGCTAACAGATGGAAAACACACGGCCGTATCCTAGAATTCCATTTCTCCCCTGAAAACTTTCTAGCGATCAGAAAGGCGCTCAATTCTTTCCTGTTTTTCTTGCCTTCCACTCTGAAAATGTACTTCTTTGTATATCATGTAACTGCTCTATGGGTTGTGAATAACTTTGTACCCACTTATACGTTGCTTTAACGTTTCCATTTTGTGTGCCTCGTCCGTTTGTTTTTGT
>NW_007754501.1:4832-5261 GCF_000696425.1 Galeopterus variegatus | reverse complement strand
CCCACTTGAGTGCCTATGGTATCCCTACATTTCTTACAATAGGAGCTGCTCAGTTTCCATGGGTTCAGGTTTCGGGACACACCTCCGAGTTTCAAGTCACTCCCCAAGGTCTCAGACTCCTCCACTAGGCCCTCCCCTAGAGGAGAGTCATTGTTACTTATTGCACCTATTTTTGGTACCAACCCAGGAAGACTGAGACTACAGGAGGCAGATTTATGCAACTCCAGTGTCTGAGCATGATCAGTAGAGAAGAGTTTATCCTGACTTGTATCATCCCAGTGGCCCAGCATAGTAAAGTGGAATTTACCTTTTGAATGACCTTCCAGTGGAGGCAGTAGAGAGCACCAAACATATTTGAATATATTCAGTGCATCTGGTAAAATTTGACCAAGGAGCATGCTCTAAAAGAGACCAACTAGGCATGCACAA
>NW_007754501.1:1957-2941 GCF_000696425.1 Galeopterus variegatus | reverse complement strand
GTTCTAACTGAACCCAAATGAGGTGGCTTAATACAACAGAAATGTATCCTCTCACAGTTCTCGAGGCCAAAAGTCCAAAATCAAAGTGTCATCAGGGTTATACTCCCTCTAGAGGCTCTAGGGGAGAATCGTTCCTTGCCTCTTGCAGCTTCCGGAGACTTAGCATTCCTTGGATTGGCTTGTGACCACATCACTCAGATCTCTGCCTCTGTCTCCATGTTGCTTTCCCTGTATCTGTACAGTCTCCCCTGTGCATCCCTTATTAGGACACTTGTCATTGGATTTAGGGACCACCTGGATAATACAGATGATCTGGATTTAAATTAATTACATCTGTAAAGATTATTTTTCCAAATAAATTTACTATTGCAGGTTCTGGAGACTAGGATGGAGACATATCTCTTGGGGGAGGGGGCACTATCCACCATAATCCCCTAGATCTGGACATTTTTATTTACTGTGGGGAAGTAAGAAGACAAAAGCTTTACACTTACATAAAGGTTTTTCATTTTTTGCTTCCCTTCCTTCCTTTCTTTTCCTTCCTTCCTCCCTCTTTTAGTTTTTTGTTTCTCTTAAAAACCCAAAATTTTCCATTGTTGTTCATTTGTTTAGTTGTGGCTGGGATGGGAGAGGATTGGGAGGCTGTCCAGGTAGAAGTGAAAGAATTTAATGAAGCGTAAAAGCATTATTCTGCCATTGCTATACAGTGAAATGGAGCCATGCGGAAAAATATGAAATAGCATCTTATTGGAAGTGAGATTATAAACCTGGCCTATAAGGCAAACATCACATATTATCTAATACATATTTTTAAACACTAGAGTCACATTCTGAGTGACTAGACACTCACTTTCAAAAAGGTACAAAGAAATTGTGACTGAGTGAACAGCAGAATCACATATTCCATTTCAATTTCAGTAGGAGTGTTGGGAAAATGGAACAATTTAGTCAGGCTCCCCTTGCCTCGGAGCCAGTTCAGGGCGG
>NW_007754501.1:0-433 GCF_000696425.1 Galeopterus variegatus | reverse complement strand
GATAATGTGCAGACACAGGGAGAACACCACCTACAAGGAATGCCAAAGATTGCCAGCAAACCAGCAGATGCCAGGAGAGAGGCCTGGAACAGATTCTTCCTCACAGCCCTCAGAAGGGACCAACCCTGCCTACATCTTGATCTCAGATTTCCAGCCTCCAGAACTCTGAGATAATGAATTTCCATTGTCTAAGCCACCCAATGTGTGGTACTTTGTTATGGCAGCCCTAGCAATCTAATATAAACATACATGTTTAAATACCAGTTGACAACACGGAATAAATGTCACAGGAATTCAGAAAAGAAAAAAAAAATCCTCTGAAAACTAGAGTAACTCTCAAAGTTTCTTGGAGCAGATGGGACTTGGAGTTGGACCTTGAAACAACTAGAACTTGGCTGAACAAAGAAGAGGAAGAGAGAGATTCAGGGAGGGG
>NW_007754500.1:2530-7965 GCF_000696425.1 Galeopterus variegatus | reverse complement strand
TCTCTCCACCGAGGCCAAGTCTCCGCACAATATGAGAAAGTTTATTCTGGGACTTATCGCCAAATCCATGAGACAAATTCCAAATCTCACATTTGCACTCTGACTCTCCCATATCACACATATGTTTGAACTTCTTAGTAAATTCAGTTCCAAAACTGTTTATAGGACACGTATTATGAGCCAGGATTTGGGGATTCAAAAAGGAGGAAATAAGTGTCTACCTTGAAGGGTCTTGTCCTCTGCTGACATGAAATGTATCTCAAAGGGCAGCTGACTTCTTAGAAGTGACTTTTAGATTATCTGCTTCCTTTGCATATCTAGTCCATGGTCCTTTCAACAAATGTAAATTATAAGTAATTGTTTCTTTGGAAATACTGTGCCTTTCTAACAGGGGAAAGTTAATTTATATAATTTTTAATAATGAATTTATATAATAATTATTAAGAATTTATATAATAATTATTAAGAATCTTAATAATTAAGAATTTATATAATAATTAATAATGAAACTTCCCTGCTTTATGTAGTGCTTTAGCTTTCAAAATGCTTTGTATTTATGTTGCTTTTTATTGTATACAGAACATTTTCAGATATACTATTTCGACACTTTAATTTATGCATCATATAATAACCACACCATTAATTCTTAAAATTAATTCTTAATACTTCACATTGGGAGAGAAGAGTTAAAGACCTAATATTTATTTTGTACTGAAAATGTGCCAGGTCCTTACAGATATTATTTTATTTAATCTTCACAAAAACCCCTTGAATGCTGGTATCATACCCATTGCACAGGCAAAGAAGTAGAGGCTCAGATCTTCACTAAGGCCATTTAGCTGGGGAATGTCTGGGATTCATACCCAGGTCTGATAATGCTATAGACCTTATCTTTCCACTACAACATTTTCTTAGGGAGGTGTTAAAATTATCTTTTGCACCTTTGCAGCCACCCTCTGAAGTGGGTAAGGTCTGATAATGCTATAGACCTTATCTTTCCACTACAACATTTTCTTAGGGAGGTGTTAAAATAATCTTTTGCACGTTTGCAGCCACCCTCTGAAGTGGGTAACAGCACACCGAAAGGCCAAGAGTCTCATCCCAAGCAGAGACCAAGGCAGGATAACTTACCTCTAGGCCTCTCTGCACCCTTCCCACCACCTCCTCTCCCCCACTGTGACTCCATGTTGAATGTCACCATCATCCCACCAAGTGCTTACTTAATAGTGACTGGCAAGAGAGTCTATAGCACTCTTAGGGAAAGTCACATGGGTCTGATGTCAGGGAACAAGTCAGGCCCTGGAAGAATCGAGCTCACTGGCTTATTTGTAGCATCTGGATTCTTGCTGCACATCTGTGCTTGACAGGCAGTAATAGTCAAGCTTTCTCCATTTCTTACAAAACAGACAGGTGAGTCAAGGGAGAAAATAAATGAAAAGTGTTTGTTAAGGGCTGGGGAAATATTGACAGATTGTGACAAATTTCAGGAAGCGTTGCAGAAATGATAAATGATCTGGAAGGACAGATTCATGCGGGGAAAATGTAAAAACAGCAAGAAAACAATAACAATAAACAAAACTAACAAGCCAAACCTGGACTATATATTTCTTGGCCAGCACAGGGAGTAAATGTGGTCTTTTAGGAGGCCAAATACCAGCATATTTGAATCATAATTTAGAGGCCTAAGCTGTGAAACATATTAATAATGAAATGATATTTAGGGTGAACACTAAAAGAAGCTTACCTGAAAAACCTGAAGGAATAGAACGATCTTTTTATGAACTGGTCTTAAAAGTGTAAAATTAGTTTTACCCCCGCATATGAAGCCTTTCATATCACAACACATTACTATTAACTGGAGTTCTGCTACTTCAAAATGGGTAAGAATTCTGGCATCAACTGAACTGAACTGAACTGGACAAAATAGCGAAGGTCGTAGGGGTCGCCTTGTGGACCTGCCCACCTGAAGGTCTTTTGTCCCTCCCAGATTCTCCATCTCTTCTTATATGTCCAAGGCCTTCACTCTGTCCGTTCTTTGCTCCAGGCTGGGACTGTGTCTTGATATTACGCAGTGCTCTTTCACAACATGATTCTCTTATGTCACGTTCCCGCTTCCTTTCATAACAAATGACAACCTAATTCCCTGCCATTCTAGTAATATATCAATTACCCAGGAATATTTTCATCTTAAACAAGAATTTCTTTACTCCTTCTCCTCCCCCCCCGCCGCCATCCTTAGCAAAGAAATTAAAGACTTAACCCAGTACGATAGTTTGAAAATGGAAACTTTCTTGATTTCTCTTACACTTTTCTTGAAAGCAAATCCCAGCCTCTGAGGTTCTGTTTACTCAATAAGCATCACAAACAAAATAAGCTGCAGGATATTTATAATTTCCCAAGATACCACACTTTCAACATACTCTTAAAACCACAGGAGCAGCTCTTTGTTAATAAGTAATTTATTTGCTAAACAGAGCTCATTTTTAATGTATTTTTTCCACAGTTTTCCTCCAGGAACTAGAATAAGGTCATTGCAATCATTTCACATTTTAAAAGGAATAATATTTCATTTCAAAAAAGACGCATGATTTGGTATTTTTATTAGTTCAGTTATTACCCCCGCATCACAATCTGTTTGAGTTATGATTTGCTCAGCATAGAATAAATATTACTATGGAAACAAACGTTGCATTGGGACAAAACACAAATGTGAGAAAAGATGTATCCACAGTACACCTTCAGGGCTTTGGTTTTAAGAAACCAGCTCTGACTTAAGCCAGTGTGGAATTGATTGGTTGATGTTGAGAAGCTCTTACAACCAGTGCAAAGACCTGGGAATGAGGTGGGTGGGAACCAAGGGTAGCTGGGTAGGTGGAACCGTGGCCAAGGCCATGCCCGGCACATGCTGGCCGGGCTGCTGTCACCCCAGCACTGCTGTTGCCTGGAATCGTGCCAGTGGGCGCTGCACCTGCCAGAGTCAGTGCCTCCCTGCTTCACTCTGATCACTGGCTTCAGCTTTAAAACTGAGCTGGCTGAGCCCAGGCCACCTCCTTGCACCTTGTGGCGAGGAGGTGGGGAAAGGGGGACTCTGCCCCTCCCAGCTACAATAGTGGGAACAGGGCCCATCTCCCAGCAAGACCTAACTGGAGAATTCTCCAAACACACAAAGGCGTTCTCTACATGCTTGTTATCTAAAAAATTTTCCCTACTTACACACAGAAACTTAAATCTAATTCAAGCCCAAAACTCAGCACCTTTGAAAGTGAAATTCCCAAGCAAGTATAGCCAAAATTGGGCTTGGTTTACTAACCCAGGTTTGAACTTTCTTTATTACGTGGAGATGAACCTGACTACCTCTACCTTGTGTGACTCTGGAACATTCTGGTTGTTTTCCCAAGGGAGACAATTTCATAATGTACAGGGCACACGTGACATTAAATCATTGTCAGGGAAACAGCAAGCAGACTGTCCTAAAGAGTAAGGTCTAATTCTTACATTTAAAATTTTTCCTCTGGAAAATTGTGCAAAATATATAATGTTATACAGGGTGAAGTAAAGATTTGCACTTCAATGTATACGCAACACAATTCCTTTATGATAATAGGAATGTTTTTTCTATTACATGAATAGAGGGCTCTCTGAAGCATGTACATATGGATATGTGATTTTACCAATCAGTGAAATTCTGTACGGATCCTTATGGAGTTTTACTCTTCAGACTAAAAATATATAAATAAATATCAAGCACATTTGAGACATAATACAAGTATTTTATAGCAAAATATATGTCACATATTTATATATAAAATATAATTATCTGTGATATATAACATGCAATTATGTTAAACATAATATATAATTAAACATAATATATATAACATATGTAACATAGTATAGCATATAGTTTGTATTATTTCTCCATTTGCTTAATTTCTCCCTTTACTTATTATTTGTTTGCCCATTTTGAAACTCATTAAGTGACAGTCTAATAAAATAAGTATTATGACTTGTTAAAAGTTGATTAGGGAGAAGATTAAAGTAATATTTTAAATGATTTATTTGAAGCATCTTTTTGTTACTGTGTTCTCTGTTTCTGCCAGCATAATGGGGAAATTGAAGGTTGGCTGGATATCAGTTTAAGCTCCTATTCACTCTCATTTCCCCATTTTATTTTTGTAAGACTATTTCATTGGCTAGTTCAAGACATGAGATGCATTTAGTTAAATCATCAATGAATGGTTAATGTAAAAGCAGTAGGAAAAACAAGAGGAGAGTCTAAGAAGTTTGCCAGAAAAGCAGAGATATGGAAGAATGGGTGGGCAAATGAATGGGGTGCACGGAACAGAGCAGTCTCCATAAAATACCTGATAAACAAGAAGGGAACCTGGCTTCCCAAGTCCAGCAGGCTCCACAGGAGGCCACTTGTTCATCTGGGCATTCTCCTTTTCATGGTTCAAATGGCTACTATGGATTTAGGAAAAAATATGCACACAGTGTTGCTTCTTTATAAGAATGGCGTCATTCCCTGTTAGTGGAGATGATCTCATAGTACCCACACGTATGTATAGAAAGCAGATTGGAGGATCCACTTTAAACTAGATCCGTATTACAGTGAAGCACCTCTTCATAAGTTCTAGCAGTCACCACACTCCACAGAGCCTGAGAAAACCAACACACAGTGGGGAATCTGGCCACTCAAGGCATGGATGCATTTTCCCCTGCCCTTAGTACGTAATCACAGGAGAAGGCACTAGTATGGGATGTCACAGTTGTGAGCTGTGCAGTCTGAGAGACTTGGGTGTCAGAAAACCACAGCCCCACAGCGTCCTACATATGTGTCCGCAAGTGAATGACCTACCCTCTCTAAGCCCCTGTATACTCATCCACAGTGTGGGGAGAAATCATGGTATTTGCCTTATCGCTGTTGGAAAGACCAGGAGTGAAAAGCTCTTAGAATACTAGGAATTATTATAAGCAGGATACGACTGTTAATGTATATATGCTTTACAGTTTTATAAGAACTTTCACATGTTTTCTCATTTGATGCTTGTAGTCATTGACTGTTAATGTATATATGCTTTACAGTTTTATAAGAACTTTCACATGTTTTCTCATTTGATCCTTGTAGTCATTTTTTTTTTTTTTGTCTTTTTCCGTGTCCGGCAACGGATCGCAACCCTCAGTGTCGCCCCCGTACCGGACCGGGACCAGCACCGGGATCGCAACCCTCGGTGTTGCCCCCGCGCCTCGCTCAGCCAGTGAGCGGGAACTGGTCTGTATGTGGGATCCGAACCCTCGGCGGGAGCGCTGCCGCGCTTCCCAAGTGGCACACTAGCGCAGTGCACCACCGGGCCGGCCCATCCTTGTAGTCATATTTGGTATTACTTTTAATTATGTACATTTTATAAACATTCTTTAGGTTCACAGATGTTGAA
>NW_007754500.1:0-1111 GCF_000696425.1 Galeopterus variegatus | reverse complement strand
TCTACTACTTTTTATTGTTGTATAGTATATTACTGTAGGAATATACTACAATCATTTATCCATTGACCTGTTGGTGGGCACTGGATTGTTTCTGGTTTTGGCTATTACTATATTATGAACATTGGTCTACAAATCTTTGTGTGGTTATATGATTACATATCTCCACCCAGGAGTCTTATGTCTAGGCTATGTCATTAGGTGGGTACATCTTTAACTTCTTATATGAAACTGTCAAACTGTTTTCCAAAGTGGTTTCACCATTTTACTTTCCACCAGCAGTGTTTGACAGTTTCAGTTTCTCCACATTTTGATATCACTTCATAGGTCAGTCTTTTTAATTTCAGCCTCTCCAGTGGGTGGTAGTGGTATCCTATTGTGGTTTTAATTTGCATTTCCTTGATGACTAATGACTATCTTCCATATACGTAAATGCCATCTGTATGTCTCCTTTGGTGAAGACTCTTAACTCTTTTGTCTATTTTTAAAAATTGGGTCATTTATAAAATTTTTTTCTAGATTCTAGAGACAAATCTTTTACTGGATATGTTTTGCAAACATTTTCTCCTAGTGAATGACTTGCCTTTTAATTTTTGTAACAATGATACATAGAATTTTCACCCTAAGGTTTTTCATTCTGGGGACACCCCATTTTTTGTGTTGAATCTTGTTGCCAGTTGCTTGCCTGGAGTGTCACATATTGCTGAGTCCTTTGCACACTGCCTGTACTTCCTAGCCTGCTTTTCCTTCCTTCTTGCACAGTGGCCTTCTGCTTCTATGTAGCCAAACCCCTTGATAACCTGTGTCCATCTGTAAGAACAGAGATGATGTCTGGCTGAGTGCTGGGATAAGTGACACATTCTTGGAGTTTCACCTCTCGGAATTATGACTTCGGTCAAATAAGCACATTCTTTAGAACCCTTCGCACACTCTAACAAAATGCAGCCATCTGGGGATGAAACTCAAAGGCTGGCTAGTTCACGGTGCTGATGAAGAATCCAGTCATTCACACTTATTTATCAAACAGCCACTATGTGTGAGGGTCTTTTCTATCACTCTAATGGTCAAAAAGAGAGTCTAAGGAGCTGAGTACAGATTTTGGAAGTTGGATTTT
>NW_007754499.1:5329-7965 GCF_000696425.1 Galeopterus variegatus | reverse complement strand
TGCTTACCTCACAAGAATAGAAAGATTTCAAATAAACAACGTAGTGTTGCACATTAAAGACTTATAAAAACAAGAAAAACCCCATCCAAAAATTACTAGACATAAGGAAATAATTAAGATCAGTGTGGAACTAAATATTATAGCGACCCGAAAATGAAACAAAAATTCAATGAAACAAAGAATTGGGTTTTTGAGTAGATAAACAAAATAGACATGTCATTAGCTGGGCTAACTGAGAGAGACAGAGAGAGAAAGAGAAAAGACCCAAATAATGAGAATAAGAAATGAAAGAAGAGATATTATAACCAATACCACAGAAATACAAAGAATCGTTAGACACTATTATAAACAACTATATACCAACAAATTTGAAAACCTGGAGAAAATGGACAAATTTATGGACACATACAAACTACCAAGACTGAACCAAGAAGAAATATAAAACCTGAATAAATTGATAACAAGTAATGTGATTGAAGTGATATTCAGCAATCTCCTAACAAATAAAACACAGGACCACATGGCTTTACTGCTAAATTCTACCCAACCTTTAAAGAAGAATTAATACCAGTTCTTTTCGAACTATTCTAAAAAAATCCAAACAGAGGCTAGTCTCCCAAACTCATCGTATGAGTCCAGCATCACCCTGATATCAAAACCAGACAAAGATACAATAAAAAATAAAACTACAGGCCAACATCTCTGATGAACATAGATGCTAAATCCTCAACAAAATATTAGCAGTCAAAATACAGCAACACATCCAAAAAATTATACCTGATGGTTAAGTGGGATTCATCCCAGGAATTCAAGGATGGTTCAACATATGCAAGTCAATAAACATGATATACCACGTGAACAAAATCTAGGACAAAATGCATACAATTATCTCAATAGATACAGACAATTATCTTAATAGATACAGAAAAAGCATTTGACAAATTCAACATCTCTTCATGATAAAAACTCTCAGCAAATTAGGTATAGAAAGTATCTCAACACAGTAAAAGTCATATATGACAAACACACCACTGATATCATACTGAATGGAGAAACACTGAAAGCATTTTCCTTAAGAACATGAAAAATACAAAGATTCCTATCCTCTCCACTCCTATTTAACAGAGTATTGGAAGTTCTTGACAGAGTAATTAGTCAAGAGAAAGAAATAAAGGGCATCCAGATTTGAAAATACGAAGTCAATCTGTCCATGTTTGCAGATGACATGATCCTATATACAGAAAAACCTAAAGACTCTTTCAAAAATCTTAGACCTGATAAATGATTTCAGTAAAGATGCAGTACACAAAATCGACATGCAAAAATCAGCAGCTCTTTTATAGTCAAATAACAAACTAGCAGAAAAAGAAATCTAGAATTCAAGCCCATTTACAATAGTTACCAAAATAATAAAATACCTAGGAATCGATTTAACCAAGGAGGTGAAAGAACTTTACAATGTGAACTACAATTATTGCTAAACAAAATTAAAGAGGATGCAAAAAGATGAAAGACATTCCATGGTTTTAGATTGAACAATTAGCAAGAACAATTAGTTTAGAACAATTTAGCAAGCTTTAAAAATATTCAAAATATTCAATTCAGCAATTCGATTTCTAGGAGTGTATCTTAAATGAACAGTCAGAAAAATATGTCCAAAGAGATATGAGTCAATCATAAAAAAATAGCATTCATCGATATGATGGAATAATGGTTTGCAAGCTAAACTAAGCGGAATAAAATACTCCAAAATTCTGAGTCAGCTCTCTTTATGTAGGAGCTTACAAGTATATTTTGCTTTACTCCAATATATTTCACTATTTTTTAATTTGCTTCTCTTTAATCGGTATGTGCAGTTGGACTTCTGTATCCACAGGTTCAACCAATCACGGATTGAAAACATAGTATTGGTGGGATGTGGATCTTGCAAATATGGAGGGTTGACTTTTCTTATTCCTGGGTTCCCCAGGACTGACGGCAGGATTTGAGCATCTGTGGATCTGGTTTATGTGGAGGATACTGGAACTAATCCCCTACAAATACTGAGGGGCAACTATATTATTTTTGTAATTAAGGTCAAGTCTCATTTCATTAGCAAGTATTAAACTACATAAAAAAGGTGTTCACTGCAAACATTTGATCTGTGTGAAAATACAAACATTACACTATCAAGTGAAAGTCAATGTTCAAATTTGTGCACAGCATATGGTTCCACTTTTGTTTTATGAATTACAATAACTTGTAAGTATTTAAATTTATTGAAAACAAATATAATAAAATAAAAACAAGTTATCATTGGTTTAGGGCACATCACTGATAGAATTACATCTTCGTACCTCTCTGTATTTCTACTTATTTATAATGAATATGTGTGCTTTTTTTTTGTCTTTTTGAACATGTGTGCTTTTATAATCTGAAAAATACATTGATAAATGCAGTCTAAATAGGCATGCCATATATCAAAATTCCCTGCTTTTTCATGGGACAGTAAAATTCTATTTATAGTTCACACAGATTATCATGTTAACCTAAACTGTCAGAGAAAATAAACATTAGCGATTGCTAGGACACATGTTGTGATCACTATTATTTCATCTATATCAGTAACCTCAGCAGTTCATCATCACCAATGTTCT
>NW_007754499.1:2852-3631 GCF_000696425.1 Galeopterus variegatus | reverse complement strand
CTGTTTATTTTTCACAGTAGAAGTTTTCATAACTACTGAAACAGCCTTACCTAAAATATATTGACCCACAGACAGCTTTATGAACTCAGGTAAACACTATGTTTTCTCCTCTAGTGTATAGATAAACATCCACTCTGTGTGCTGCTTCTGGGTATTCCTGGGTGTGCATAAGAAAACTGATAAACCTTAATGACTCCTAATAAGTTTTTCCTATCAAAACTACTGCACTGAAAATATACTTGGAATGACATTATACTATATTGATGATTGAACTGAATCTGTACTCTTAGAAGCTCATAAGCAGGTGTGGACAGTTTATCTTTGAAATTGAGGAACATAACAAGTATCACCAAATGGACAAAAATTTCTCAGCATGTCTATAACATGGGTTTGGGGAAAATCTAAACCTTTTGGTGATCCGTATATTTAAATTTTCTGCAGGGTGATTCCAGTGATGCATTGGGTATCAGAATGATTGTTCCAAACCAAACATTAGAGTAGAAATTATTTCATCATCTAAAAAATGTATATTCATCCTGTTTTCAAACTTAGTGTAGCTCTGCGGACCAAAATATTCAGAAAAGATAAATTTCCAGTGTTCCAATTAGGATAAGTTAGTTATAATATTTACCATCAAATAAGTGAAGAGGTTATTATATGGAAGAATTGAATAGCAGTTAATTTATATTCAGAGTTTCTTTGCAAAAGATTTTTCATATCAATATTATAGTTCTTATTAAAACAATTGGTCTTTACAGTATACATTTTGAGAAGAAATT
>NW_007754499.1:0-712 GCF_000696425.1 Galeopterus variegatus | reverse complement strand
TTTGGTGCTGCAAACTACAGTGGTTCTCAGGACTAGAAAATAAAAGCCTACAGTTAATTAGTCAAAATATAGAGTACTGTTGCACTGATTCTATAAGACATCTTTTAAATACAGTTATAAATCTGGGTATTAGGCCATTCTGATTGCTAGGAATGAAACACAACCTTTTGCTTCAGAAAATGGGAAGCTTGTTAGATAATAGAATCCCCCTAGAATAAATGATGCTGGTCCTCAGAGAGGAGGTGGGAGCAGGGACTGCACCAGTCAGGACACTGTCACTTACTTCTGGGCTCCCGTGCTTCACCGCGGCCTCTGTAGAGCACCTTCTCCCGTTGTCCCACTATCACAGCCAAAACCAAGCAACTATGCAAACACATGAATGGTTCAGAAATTTAAGTAATATATTCTTGAAACCCAGAAATTGTCTTCTCTCAGTTACTACTTCTGAAACTAAATTTTGGTAGAACCAGCCTGATTCCATCAACAGAAACTCAAGACTGGAGCAGAATTTTACAAAAACTACAGATCTGGGTAGATATTCAAGAAAGTAATTTAAACATTTTCAGTAAGTACAGTAGTTGAGTTCATATGAGCATTTCCTATAGTGGTGTTAGTAAAAATGATAGTGCACAATATTAACATATCAAACAGCTAAGGCAATTTAATGAGGACTAAACATATATGTTTCAATATGCAGCAATCTGGTTCACTA
>NW_007754498.1:7389-7965 GCF_000696425.1 Galeopterus variegatus | reverse complement strand
GCAATGTTCATGCAATGTTTTCTGGTATATCCCCAGACCCCAGAACAGTGTCTGAATCAATTTAGTCACTAGACAAATACTGTTGAATGAATGAATGTTAGAGGGGTGCATGTATGTGCCATGGCTCTTCCAGATCCCAGATCAGAAAGAGCCTTCTTACAGCCATGTCTTTAGATCTGAAGAACGAAGCCAATCCCTTGTTCCTGTACTGTGATCACTTTCCCACCTTACACCATGAGCAGTTTTAGTCAACAGAAATCTGAATAACCAAGGTGCATTATTTCAGGTTTGGGGATAAAAGCGATTCCTGGCCTATGATCATTTCCCAATTCAAAGAAATAAATTTCCCCTTCAGCAGCCACTGGAGCTTGGCGCTTTTCCTAGTCTAAAGCTTGGAGTGCTGGGCTGGGCTCTTTCCAGGGAGCTGGAAAGAGCTGAATTACTTTTCAGTTCCCAGTGTATAGCCTCTTTGTCCTTGTTGGTGAAATCAAATCCAGTCCCTCCAAGATCACAGCTGACAACAAGAAACCACTATGCTGGTGTTCCTATTGCTTCCCTCTAACAAGATGAAGCTGA
>NW_007754498.1:1126-3129 GCF_000696425.1 Galeopterus variegatus | reverse complement strand
AAAAAAAAAAAAAAAAAAAAAAAAAAAAAAAAAAAAAAAAAAGAGAAGATAATACGAATCTTACCATAGACTTTTTGAAGTACCCCCATCTGGTTTGTCTTCAGGGAAGGGAACTGAGGACTCCCTGAAGGATATGAATAAGAGAAAAACCTGATTCTGTATAACATTTTGTACTTTTTGAGTTTTGAGCATTATGAACTGTATTAGTCCAAAACAGAAATACCTAGAACTGGGTGATTTGTAGAGAAAACAATATTTATTGCTCACAGTTTCAGAGTCTGGGAAGTCCAAAGTCCGGGGAACACAACTGGTGAGAGCCTTGTTGGTGGGTAGTGAGGCTTCACAGAAAAGCAGGGTGTCACATGGCAGATGGCAGAAGCAGAAACAGAGCTAAATCCTCACTCCTTCTAAAGCTCTCAGAAACACGCCTATGACCACCATTAAACCATCAATGGATTACTCCATTACTGGGCATGGTCCTCATAATCTAGTCACCTCTTCAAGGCCCAAACTTTCAATTAACATAATAGGATCTCCCACCCTCTAAATGCTGTCACAGTGTGGAGGATTAAGTTTTGGGGGAACATTCAACCCACAGCATGAACAAATTATTTATTCACGATTACAAATACAGTTAAAAAAAATAAAAGGCTCTGCCCCTTTGGGTCCTCTTCTCTTACCGGATTATTCAATCCTAAAGATATCAGATGAGGCAGAGCAAGGTGGCTGTCTGCTGGGGTTTGGGGTGGGGGAGCCTCAGTGGCCAAGAGCAGGGTAAGGCGGTCATGCATACGGAGGCTGGCTACCTGGCACGGGGTTCAAAGCCCAATGTGTGCCTGTGAGTGTGTGTGCATGTGTATGCTCATGAGCAGGAAGGGAAGTGGGGATTGGGTTCAAATCCCATCTTCCCTACTTTGTAATTGAGTGACTTCAAGCAAATAATCTCATTCATAAATCCATAATGGGTGTTAAACCACCCTTGGAATACATTAGGGAAATAATGGTGTCAGATAACTCAGGTCTCTACATGAGACCTCTTGAAAAAACTTAAAAATGTAAATCAGTCCCACTTAGTAGACTGTGCCTTTTAGTAGAAAGGGTGGTGTCTTGTGGCATGGCGTGGGGAGTTGGTGCCCAAGCAAAATGACCAAGCAAAAAGAACACAGCTTTTGAGTGGTAGTAGGGTACTCCAACATGGTGAGAAGTCATCAGTGTGGGTTGGGGAGGGAGAGCATGGCCTGATTAAGGGTGTCAGAATCCAACCAGAGTGAGGGGACCATTTGAACAGGATCACTGCCTGGTGTGAGGAGCCAAAGTCCAAGCAGGATAAGGAGGGCATTATGCATGGGTCAGCTCAGCATGGGATGTAAGAGCCCAGGCAGGGTAAGGAGGGGTGGCCTGGCATGGGGTAGGTGATGCCAAGCAGTTTGAGGAGAGTATCCACATGGGAGTGAAAGACCCGAGACAAATGGTTGGATCCCAAGCAGGCTTAAGAAGTGCTCATGCATGGGGTAGCCTGGCATGGAGGCCAGAGCCCCAGTGGAACTTCTGTGTGGCAGTGCAGAAAAGCATGAGCGGCTGGAGCATTGGCCGGGAAAGGAGAGTATCCACAGGGGGAAGCAAGAGTGGTAGCCAGGGGCAGGATGTCAGAGCCTGAGTGGAACGAAGGAGCACCTGCAGGAGAGAGGGAGCAGGGGTGGTGATGGGAGATGGTTACAGACAATTTAAACTAGTAAAGATCACAGAAGCCAAAGTTTCTTACTGTCAGGTAAGGGAGTTACAGACATGGGAAGAAACTTGTGGTGTTAGACTGGAACTGGAGGTATTGGTGTGAACTCATGAGTTTCAATGTATATGAGACAGAAAAGTATACATGCAAATGTGTGTGTACGTTATATATAGACACACGCATATATATGTGTGTATACATACACATATTCCTTAACTCTGTCCATTAAGAGGGCCTGAAAATAGTGACACCCCAATAGCAATGAGCTTACCTA
>NW_007754498.1:0-449 GCF_000696425.1 Galeopterus variegatus | reverse complement strand
TAACTCTGTCCATTAAGAGGGCCTGAAAATAGTGACACCCCAATAGCAATGAGCTTACCTAAATTCTGGATCATGGCCTTTATATACCATTCTCTACTAAAAGAAACCAGAGCTCCTTGGAGAAATGGCTCATTCCAGGACTGGGGTAGGAAAGATACGAGATAAGCCTGGAGTATCGTATACCGGAAAGCAAGGAAATCCTCAAAGAATAATGAGGTCATGTCAAAAGAATAGAGAAGCCAACTTTGAGGGGCTCCCAGTAGACAAATCATGGAAAATTTGAGCTCCAAAACAGGTAATGATAATAACAAATTATAACCCACTGAATAAAAAATGGAAACCATAAGTCCATACTAAGTAACTGAATAAATTGAAAGCTTGATAAGGAATGGAATATTTACATAGTTTCAAAGTATTTCACTACAGAATAGTTTTCTTTTTTTTTTTTT
>NW_007754497.1:0-7965 GCF_000696425.1 Galeopterus variegatus | reverse complement strand
CCCTGTATTTCCAGCAATGCCTCACCTTACACCTGTGATCTGCAAACCTACTTCATGCCTATCCCAGTCCTATCCCTGTGCCATGCCTCAAAACTTTCCTGTGTCCACTGGGCCCTTACTCTGGTTCTTTCAAGTCTTCTGAGCTGATCTCTTTATACCTTCCCCCAGTTAGGATGGAATGGCTCATTTCCCTGGTGCCTCATTTTTGACTGGAGGAAGGGGTGGGATGTCAGGGTTATTTCCATTGCACAGACCATGGAGCCTGGGTCTCTGCTCCCTGTCCTGAGATGATTCAACTGTGGCAGATATTTGCTTAGGAAAATGATCCATAGGTTGCACCTTGAGTTTTCAGTTACTTGGGAACTGCACAGGAGAAAACAGAAGGATCCCACACACTATCTCGAGTTGGGATTTTCCTCCTGCAGGAATTTAGAATAATGGTGTGGAATGTTAACAGTGGAAAATAAAAGCTATCTCATTTAAACTCTCCTCCCCTGGACAGATAATGAAACAGGAGGCTCAGAGAGATGAAAGGACCTATCAAGGTCCCATAGCTCTTTAGTGACAGAACTGGGATTAGAACCCAATGCTCCTTCCCTGGTGAGCACTCAACAGGAGAGGCTGTGCAGTGGGTGTTAATCAAGAGTCTCGTGGGTCTCTCTGAACACGAACTCACATAATCCCCTAGTCTCCTTGTTTTTGTTTTATATTACACATGAAGCCTGCTCTGTGTCTTTGAGGAAGTCTCTCCCTTCCCCTTAACTCAGTTTCTCCGTTGAAAAAGCACACAGAATGTAGTGCATTCCACCCTCACCTGGCAGGTGCTGGCTTCAGGATGGAATCTCAATTACTGTCATCAGTGATGTTTCTTTTAATCCTTTACTTGGTATCGTTCTCATTTATGTCTCCCAGCCCACACACACACACACACACACACACACACACACACACACACACACACACACACACACTCTGGTGACCTGGAGGGAGCTCCAGCGTGGCATAAAGGGCCTTTACATGCTTCCGGAAAGACTGCAGAGGAACTTGACAGAAGGCCAGTCCTCCAGAAGCAGCATGAGACATTTGGTACCATTACAGAAAAATGGTACGTTGGTTTTTCCTTCTCCCTTTAGAGATGATTTGTGGAAATACTTAGCTGGTTTTGTAACTAGTGGTAGATAAAATGGAAAGAAATATGGAGTAGAAATGGCAAGTAATATAAGGTTATTCAAAAGTGATTAATTTGGGGGCTAAACATTGAAAATATAGTATCAATTGAGGGGGCAATTATTGTTATCATGGCACTATCTCTAAATAGTTCAAATGGCGTGAGGTCTCCATAGAAGAAGATAGGAAGGGAGTAAGGATAATCAAGCAGAAATAATGGACCAGACCCATCTCTCTGAAGCTGCTTCCTCCCCTTGTTGGCCCAATTCCGACTTCACCACAAAGTTCTGCTCCTGCCCTGGGTTGAATCGCTCCTGTTACTGGGAATGAATTTCCCCTTCCCCACACCCTTTTCTTCCCATTCCCAGTCCCATCTGATGCCCAAACCAAGATGGCAACCATGGCCCACATACCAGCAGGTTGCTTTCCGTGGTGAGGTCCTGACACTGGCTGCTCTCCAGGCACCAGCCACGCACTTCCATGGAGGCCTGAAGCAGCAAGGCCAGCAACAGGGCCCCTGAGCGGCTGTAGCACGACCTTGGCATCTTCCAGGCAGGCTGAAGCTCTGCAGAGGCAAACAAGATTGGTGGACCCCCGCAAGGAGCAGAACAATGTTGGCCAGTCATCAGGAAGGACTGTGAGCCAACATTAACAACACACTCACTTGTGGAGTTCAAGGGCTTTTGAGGACAGGAGCAGTGCTGAGGAGAAGGAAGGAATGGCAGGGTGGTGGTGTGAGGTGGGGTAGGAAGGAGGGGAGTGGGACCTGGGTAAACTATAGGCAACTTTCCCTTTATCTTCTGTTAAAATCAGACTCTTAAACAGGTTAGGGCCAGAAGCTATTTGGGGGATCACTTGGTCCAGCTCCCCGTTTGAGAGATGCAGGAATTGAAGCCCAGAGAGAGAAATTTACTTTCATGTTCATGACAAGATAAGGCTAAGTTCTCCTGCTTCCAGCACAGAGCTTTTCTGTTTTACTCCCTGCATGAAGCTATAGTCTAAATGCTCCAGATATCCAAGGGGTGGGAGTAATTTGGGAAAAACAAAGGACACTGAAATTCCTGCTCAAGATGGTCTTTCCCCCTCCTCCACCAGGATCCTATCATTCCTCTGAAACTATTTTCAATGAGAATTAGGTTTCAATGAGTATTAGGTTCAATGAGTATTAGTTGAAAACACTATTTTCCATGAGTATTAGGTCTGGCTGATTTAGTTAAGACCTCAGGCAACTGATTTGATGTCCTGTGCACAAATCACTCAGGTGGTCACTATTTCCCAGACCCCAGTAACTTTGGAAAGATCTATTTTTAAAACAGATCCCCATTCTTTTAAAATTGGCTCATCTTATGAACACATTACATGTCAGACCTCTTGTTCTCTAGTCTCTCAAATGTGGTCTGAAATAGCTGACCTTGAAGGGGATATAAGTGTGAAGGGGAAAGGGATGGACAAACAGACCAGAGGGGAACTACCTCCTAGTGTGAACAGCCACCAAAGAAACTTTTGGAGAATCCAGGAAGTAGCTTTGGGCAGATGCTGAGGCAAGAAGTCGGGATGCAGTAAAGAGCAGAGCACCTGTGGTGCTTTTGGACCCTTGTGCCTGACCCTTTCCCCAGCACCGCTCGCCTCACGTTGTCATGTTCCCCCTGGCCCAGGTCCGCCCCCGGAAACAACCCTCCAGTCTGCCATCAGCTCACCACCAACCCTGCAATCATTTTGGATTTGAGAAGATCCTCTCAGCCAGCTGTTAAGAAGAAACCTAATTAGATGAGAAAGGTAATTCACATTAAGATGTGATGACTGTCTTGTCATAATGAACATTTACATTTTAAAATGCTTGCCTAAGAGAAATCTCCCATTTGGGGAGGTGTGGGCCAAATCTTTTTTAGAGGAGAAATGTTGAAAGTAAAAGTCCTCCCTGGCCCTCACTGTCTCATTGTTCAGGAAGCCACTTCCTTCTCTCTGCCCCATCCCCACCCCACCCCCACCCCATCCCCACCCCATTCCCCAAGAGCTGGGCCAGCTCAGAGCTCGCTTCTGAACGATTGCCAGGCAGTTTTGAGAGCAGCCATTAGGTGGCGCTGGCAGCCAGTGAGCCAGCCCAGCAGCATCTCTGCGGAAGGGGCAGCTGGGGGAGCATTGGTCAACCTTGGTGTCCCCTCCTGACCAGAGACAGACTGCTCCTACAACAGGATCCTGCTGTTGCTCCAGCTCAAGTATGCAGCCTGAACTTGGTGCACAAGGCAATTAGATGAAATCTCTGAGACCACACAGCACATTTAGGTCAGAAAAATGTCCAGATGTTACAGGAGAGGCAGAAAAATGGTAGTAATTTATGTCATCATGGGCAAGTGTAAAATAACATATTCATAAAGAAAAATAAAATAAAATCATACAGGTCTCCGCTATATTTAAATTCTTCTCAGAGACGGCAATTCTGGAATAATTGCATTCCATTTTCTAAAACTCTACATTATGATTTCAGACATTCCTGAAAAGTGCCCAGAGTTTTCTCTCCTTCTGCCCCACTGGCTGTGTTGTACAATGTGGTGACATTCTCGCTCCCCACCCTCTCTGAGCTCTTATTTTATTGCTAAAAAGTTAGATGGTGTCCTGAAAGCAACTTGTTTTGTTTTTTCTTATGCGTATTTTCTATTTTTCTACAACAAACAAACATTACCTTATTTGCGTCATATTTAAAAAGCAACAAAGTAATAGGGAGATGTCAAATGTTGTTCTTTTTGTAAGTAGGGAGAGTTATAATCCAATAATTGAATGTTCTGGAAACATAGAAATTTGCCATTTGTTAATCTTGACATTAATTTTGTAATAGAACTACACTTATTAAAACTCTGCATGTGTGGGTGAACTCCCTATAGTGAAACAAAATATTTTGTTTGTTACACTAAAACTGCACACTGGCCTTGCATGCCCTTCTGTGCAGATTAGAGGAGCAGAGATGCAGAGTTTTGTCCTTGCACCATGACACACATGTGTCAAGTCCTGTAACAAAAATGTCAAAGGAATATTGTCATTAAATTAGCCATAACCTGTATAGACTTTATAAATTGACAAACACACTTTTCCTTGGCTCCTTCCAGCCATTCTGTGAGACCCTCCCTGCCCCATGTGTACATGAAGAATTTGGGGAATCCAGATGCTCAGCGGATTGTCCGTCTCACTAGAAACGCCCCATTGCCCGCGCCCCGCCGCCCATGATCTGCGGGATGAACGGTCCAGTCTATGGTCCCATTGAGGGCATCTGAAACGAGACAGGGTGTTTCAGAACCTCGGACAGTTCCCGCCCCGGCCACCTGTTTTTAACCCCAGCTGGGTCTCGGAGAGGAAGGACTCCACCGTCCTGTCCTGTAATTGACTCCAGCTCCGCCGCCTCGCATGCGCTAAGACGGGCAGGGAAACGAAGAAAGTAGGGAATTTACTGTGACTTTTAGCCTTTTCTCTCCTGTCCCCATTTACAACATTCTTTTGCGCTATAGTATGTGGTGTCTTTGAAGAAGTGACTCCTATCCCTAAAATCGGGAGGCAGAGGAGCCAAAAGACGGGCCCTGTCGAGAGCTCCCCAGAAGGCGGTCGGAGTCTCCGGGGCTCCTAGCAGCCCGCTGACCCCGTTTCCCCACCCGAGCGCCGGGACCCCCGGACGGTGGCGAGTGCCCTGGGGAGCGGAGGCGGCCGCTCCCTGGAAGGCACCGCCAGCGGCGTCGCAGCCGGTCGCCCACCGCCCGGACGCAGGCGTCTCACGCCGCCGTCAGCACAGAAAGTTTGCAGCGAACGTGGGACCTCGGCGAGCCGGAGGCGACAAAGTCCACTTTCGGGACCAGCCGAGAGCACCCCGAGGCCCCGCGGCAGGGGCTCCCGGGCTGGAGCGCGGTTCCGCACCGCTGCGCCCTTACCTGTCACGGAGAGGCCACTCTCTGGAGACGAGGATGCTCAGCGGCCTCTCTCGGTCCCTTCTCCTCCCCTCTTCTTCTCCTTTTCCGCTGCTTGGTCCCCGTCGCTCTCCTCGGGCTTTATATACGAGCCCTGCAGGCTCTGGACGTGACCTTCCCAGCAGCGCTTTTGCAGCGCAACAAGCAACTGCCCGGGCCACGGGAAGGGGGGCCATGGCGGGGAGGGGGGCTTCCAGACAGGGGTGAGCGCAAGGGCGGACGTGCCTGGAAAGGGAGCAGGAGGGGATTAACACCGCCCTGCGGCAGCGCTCACCTGGCGGCTGGCCGTCAGCAAGAACTAATTACCAATGGTGTTGGGTCTCCACCTAGGACGAGCAGGAGGCTTAGCATCCCGGTGTGGCACTGGCCTGGCGCACCTCTGAGGTGGCTGAGGCGAGGGTGAAGTTACCTGTGTGCGTGCTTGGACTGGCATCTGTCTCGTTGGCATTTGGAGGTAAATATCACCGCAAAGGGAGTGCGTCTGTAATGCCTCAGATTTCCCCAACATTTGGAAACTATGAGGTAGAGGTGGTGTGGAGTCACAATCTGTCCTACTTTGGGGAGAGAGAGCAGAGGTCGGAAGTCATTCACCTAAGGCCCAGGACAGATTAGCCTCTTGGAGGAGAGAGGGTGAGCTGCACTGCACCCTTGGGCAGGTTCGTTTCTGTTCCCCAAACCCCAAGGAAAAGGTCCCCTTAACCTGAGACCATTAATGGGGTGGGGGTGCTCTGTGAAGAGCAACTGAAGTACTTTCCCTGTGGCCTCTGGTCCCTCCCTGTGGCCATGAACTGGCAGACTGGCCTGGGGACTCGCAGTCTTCAACATCTGTCCTGGCCCTGGAGTTTTGTCTTGGCTCTAGTCCAAATGTCAGGCCAGGGAGAAGAGGACAGCACTCACACCTGCAGTGGAAGAGAGCTGACCTTAACCTGAGGTAAAGAAGCAAAACCAAATTGCGAGGCATGCTGGGTGTGGGAGGGAGTGTTGGGACTAAGCTCAACTTCACATCGAGGTGCTTGTTTAATCTGCCAGCTGCAGGAACTCTATTCCCAATTAGATGCTCTTTTGGACCCCAAGAGTCCCTTGAGAATTCGGCTTTTCTGGTCAGTGATGTTGACTTTACATTCAGCAATCCTTTCCTTTTGGGACATGAGAGATCCCAGCTCCTAAACTGTAAACAAGGTGCTTTATCACCTGACCTTGGCCTCTTTGCAAGGTCATCTCCTAGCTCTCCATCTTGCATTCTGACACTTCAGCCATCTGCAACATTCACACTCCTATGAATACTATTTTCTCAGGCCTCTGTTTATCCAAGCTGTTCCCCCAACTAGAACACTTTTCCTCTCTCTAGCCATCCAGGAAACGTGGACTCACATTAAGATGTAGCTCATCTAATATCACCTGCTCTCTGAAGCCATCTTTGGCCACTCTTCCTACCAGGGGCATGAGATATGGCCTTTTCTGTTCTCCACAGAACCCCATCCCTCTGATCTGTATGTGTAGCTTACACTGCTTGGACTAATTCAATTTGGTCTTCCATCTTCTCTCTTCCATCCACCCCTGCCCCTACCCGTACCAGGCTTCTGAGCTTTCAATCAGATGGTGATTTTTGTCCTATTTTTCTTTGTATTATTTTTATAACTTCAAGAGGCAGCTGCTGCTAGCAGAAAAGGCAGACCAGGAAAAGTTCAGATTGACCCAGCTTCCATCTTCCTGTCAGCCAGGTTCTTAATTACATGCAGCAGAACCCACTTTGGCCAATGTGAATTGGAAGGTCATTGAACAACATTTAGAATCACTGGGCAGGTTAAGGAACCAGAATCTAAAAATGGGCAGTGACAAAGTGTGGCTGGAACCATGGCCAAAATCAGGCCACTGGATGCGGTGGAGAAAGCAAACCAGACCACTACTGGGAACAAGAGTCCACAAGTGGCACTGTCAACACCACAGGCATTGGACGTAGATGGGACTTCTATCAGAAGTTGTCGTCCTCACTTCAGCTGATGCCACCAGAAGAGAGTCACCACTGCCCTTGCGTCCTTGTATCCTTCTTTCCTCCTTGAAAGCCTGGAGCAGGTGCCCCTGATTGTCTGAAGTAATAATGACTTGTCCCCTTTAGACTAGTAATGTAATGAATTATTACATTGTTGCTTTTTCAGTGTTAAACCTGCTGTGATTTAACCTACCTTAGATTAAGCCAAATTTAATTATAATGTGTTATCCTTATATAGAGCTGGATTCAGTTTGCTAATATTTTATTTTAGACTTTTGCACCTATGTTCATTAGATTGGCCTTTAATTTTCCTTTCTTGTGGAATTCTTGTCAGATTTTGATTATCAAAATTATGCTGTCCTCATAAAACAAGTTGGAAGTCCCACTCTCCACTTTTATATTTCAGTAGAAGGATGTGTGTACAATGGTGCTATCTCTTCCTTAAATGCTGGGGATAATTCATCAGTGATGCCATCTCGGTCTTTAAGGTTGATTTGTTCATTGAAGAGTTTTTAATTACAGATTCAATTGCTTAAATAGCACTGTTCCCATAGTCTGTTTCTTCTTGTGTCAGTCTTAGTAAGATATGTATTTCTAGGAATTTTTTCATTTTGTCTAAATTCTTTAATTTATTGGCTTAAAATGATTTATTATATCTTATTATCTTCTTACCACCTATGTGATCTGTAGTTATGGTCCCCTTCCATCTGTGATATTGGTAATTTATGTTCTCTTTCTCTTTTCTTAATTAGTTTTCTTAGGGGTTTATCAATTTTATTAATCTTTTTAAAGAATCAGTTTTGGTTTTGTTGAGTTTCTCTATTGCATGTACACTTTTTTCTATTTCTTTTTTTTTTTTTT
>NW_007754496.1:7276-7967 GCF_000696425.1 Galeopterus variegatus | reverse complement strand
TCTATCTTAGAGAATGATCCATGTGCTGATGAGAAGAATGTATATTCTGCTTTTCTTGAATCAAAAGTTCTGTAAATGTCAATTCCATTTGGTCTAAAATGCTGTTTAAATCCCTTATTTCTCTGCTAATTTTTAGTTTAGGTTATCTGTCAATGCTGAGAGAGGTGTGTTAAAGTCCCCAACTATTATTGTGTTGGGGTCTATCTCTCGCTTTAGATCCAATAACAATTGCTTTATATATCTGGAGCTCCAGTGTTGGGTGCATATATATTTATGATTGTTATATCTTTTTCCTTCATTGATCCTTTAATCATTATACAATGTCCTTCTTTATCTCTTTTTATAGTTTTTGGTTTGAAGTTTATTTTATCTGATATAAGTATGGCAACCCCTGCTTATTTTTGGTTTCCATTTGCATGGAATATCTTTTTCCATCTCTTTACTATTAGTCTTTGTGTATCTTTATTGGTGAAGTGGGTTTCTTGCAGGCAGCACAGAATTGGGTCTAGTTGTTTAATCCATTCAGCCAGTCTATATCTTTTAAGTGGGGAATTTAATCCATTTATATTCGGGGTTGTTATTGAAAGGTATTGCCTTATTCCTGCCATTTTATTAAAAATTTTTATGGTTGTTTTATATTCTCTTTTCTTTCCCTTTTATTGTTTGTCTTTTCTGTTAGGTGTTTTTTTTT
>NW_007754496.1:4950-5195 GCF_000696425.1 Galeopterus variegatus | reverse complement strand
GAAAGAAGCCAGCCTGGAAATGCTACCTACTTTATGATTCCAATTACGTTAATGTGTTGTACATAATGTTTCAAAGACGAACTGCATGTATGATGGTGGCCCTATAAAATTATAATGGAGCTGAAAAATTCCAATTGCCTAGTGATGTCATAGCCATTGTGTTACAACTGCCTGCAGCATTCAGTACAACATGTTTGTAGCCTAGGAGCAATAGGCTGTACCACATAGCCTAGCTGTGCAGTAGG
>NW_007754496.1:2562-2859 GCF_000696425.1 Galeopterus variegatus | reverse complement strand
TATCATCCACAGAAAATTAATCTCTTTTTGAGAAACTGCTCTTGGCTTGCTACTGGGCCTTAGTAGCAAGCCAATTACCATGTGACCTGAGCTGCCTGTCACGAACTGGGTGTTTTCTGACCCAGCAAACCATGAGGTAGGGCATGCACAGGAGCGCTCCATCATCAAATGGAAGCAGTGTATAGATGATCAAGCCCAAGCAGGTCCTGAAGGCACAAGTAAGTCACACGAAGAAGTGGCCCAAATGCCCATGGTTCCTACTCCTGCTGCACCACCCTCTGTCCCCCAGCCTGCACC
>NW_007754496.1:0-433 GCF_000696425.1 Galeopterus variegatus | reverse complement strand
GTGGTGGGAGGGATCCTGGGCCCCAAAGATGTCTGTGTCCTGAACCCAGAGCCTCTGAACATGTTACATTCCATGGCAAAATGGATTTAAGGTTGCAGATGGAATTAAGTTTGCAAATCGGCTGGCCGTAAGAAAGGGAGATTTCCCTGGATTAAACCAGTGGGCTCAATGTAATCACAAGTGTCCTTAAAGGCAGAGGAGGGAGAAGCAGAGAAATGACGGCATGAGAGGGACTTGCCTAACGCACCTGGCATTGAAGATGGGAGGGGCCGCAAGTCAAGGAATGTCGTTGTCTCCAGACCCAGCGCCTAGAGCCTCCAGAAAGGAACACAGCTCCTAGTACAGTGAGCCTCCTGTAGGATTTCTAACCTACAAAACTGTAAGATAATAAGTTTGTGTTGTTTTGAGCCTCTGAATTTGTGGTAGTTTGTTA
>NW_007754495.1:7219-7968 GCF_000696425.1 Galeopterus variegatus | reverse complement strand
TTCAATAATTGGTAGGCCATATATAATAAAAATAAAAGTGATGTCTGCATGAGAAATTACTCTGTTTCTGATTCATTACATCTTTCTCAGATTTTGTCCTTCACCTAAACATGATTAAAAATGATTAGTTTCAAAATAAATTATGTATCTGATATATGTTATGCTTCTGAATAATTAATCTGTATATCGCATAAGGGTCACCTTTTCACTATTTTAATGCTTTTAATAAATACTTTCGATTCCTATAACAAATTATCCCCCCCAAAAATATATTTTCTCCAAAATTTATGTGGCTACTGGTGAGTTGCCATTTTTCAATTTTATGACTAATTTGCAATGCATGTTTTTATATTATAAATCATGCTGTTTCATTTTTGGCTTGCTTTTAGCAGGAATATTGTATGGTAAAAACTGGAATAAATAAACAGGAGAAATTTGGTAAATGGGAGTCTCTATTTAGATTGTCTTGGCCTATTTCAAAATTTTTATCTTAAAATTAATTTATCTTAAACTAATTTTTATGAATTTTATTTTATGTGCATATTTGAGTTGAAAGTATCTCATTATGTTCATATATTTCTTTTCTTAATTTGGTAATATTAACATGTAAAATATATGGATATCTGAACAGTAAAAACATTTCAACCTTTAACTAAACTTCCCTCATACAATTTTGACCACCTCATCTCATAAAAGTAGTATGTGTTCATTTTATTTTCATTAATAATGGCATAAATCACAAAAAAAAA
>NW_007754495.1:0-3321 GCF_000696425.1 Galeopterus variegatus | reverse complement strand
TTCCCCAAATAAATCACACGCTCTTTCACATCAGTATCTTAATACTGTTCTCTTCCTGGAATGATTCTCCTGCTTCTTCACTTGGCTAATTCCTCCTCCTCAAGTCTCAGATAGAGTATCATATTTTCTGGAAAGTCTACACTGACCGCTCTTTGGAATTCGGTGCCCCTTCTGGATGCTCCCCATAGTGCACTTAGCACACTTCGATCCTGCATTTGCTACACTCCACCGACATCGTCGGCTTATTTACCTCCTATCAGCCCCACACTCCACAGGGCGAGGGAGAGACACACCTGGATCCCTAATACCCAAAATGGTGGTTCTACATATCAGGTTTTCAATGAATATTTGTTGAGTGAGTAAAAAAATAGAATTACATTTCATTTACTTCCAAAAAGAAATTTCACTATTGTATATTAAAACTTGTAAAGGAAGACATCAAGAAGTAAAGCTGAAGGACATCTGGTGTCAGCAACATGGCAGACTGAGCAAATGTGAAAACCCGCACACAAATCACCTAGAAGTTATATATAAAATTAAACACAAAAAAATGTAATGCAAGACTGAGTTTATGAAAAAGAGAGGGAAACGCCCCCATGCCAGGAACAAAAAGCCAGAGCAGCAAGTGTGGATGCTTATATCTCAGGAACTCTGGGGATGTTACTGGGCCGTCCCAGTAACACAATAGCTGGGTGCTTGAGTTTGTAATACAGAGACTGGAGATGAGAGTTGGATGAACATGAGGTGGGGATTGGGCCTTTGCAGAGCATCAGTGTCAGTGAAATTGGTGCTCAAACAACTGCATCCACCAGTATAGGAAGAAAGTAAGGAAACTGATCTTCACATGGGGCTGGAATTCTCCCATGAGAGATTAAAACCCCAAGCCTGCACCTTATACAGAAGTCTGAGTTTATCCTGTCACTGTGATGCGGGAAAATCTAAGCTGAAAAACTTAAAGATTGGTCCCAGGTTGCTGCTGATACCCCGGGAGCAGAGCAAATCAAAGCTCCTTTAGAAGGAAAGTTTCACCAAGGTCAGAAGAGATTTCTATTAAGAAAAAAAAACTGTTGAAGAAGTTTAAAATAAAATTATAAAACATAAAACATAAGGAAATTATCTGCTATAAGTGACACAATATAGATCATAATAGTCAGAAAAATTAGCATCCCCCAAATACCTCAAGTAACAATCATTAAAATGACCATATTCAAATAAGTATGTTTAAAATAATTAAAGAGAGTTTTGAAAAAAAAGGAATAAACCTGTAGAAGACATTTTGAAAAGAAAAAAGCAGAAAATTTGGAGAAAACACCAGGTAGAACTTCTAGATGATAAATATAATGTTTTAAGTTTAAAATACACTGAATAAGTTTAAAAAGCATATTAGACACAGCTGGAGAGAACTGGTTAACCAGAAGTTAGATCAGAGAAAATTACTCAAGACACATCAAAGAGAAAAAGAGAAGGAAAACATGAGGATGCTAAATAGACATAAAGAATAAAATGAAAAGGTCCAATGTATGTTTAATAGGCATTCCAAAAAAAGAGATTAGAGAAAATGAGAAAGAGCCAATATTTGATGAAGTAATAGCCAAGAATTTCCAGAATTGAAGAAGTTCTCACATTCAGGAATCACAATGATTCCCAAGAAAATGCATTCTTCCTGAAGGGCAGCTTGACAACAGCTAGGAAAGTCGAAGATACCCCTCATGAGCCAGCAATCCCTCCTCTAGATGTATACCTGGAAAATGTCTCACACATACTGGCAGGGAGTCATTTACAAGAACGTGCACTGAAGCACTGTTCATAATAGAAAAAGATTGGAAACTAAATTGTTCATCTGTCCACTAACAGATAAACTGTGGATTACTTTTTCTTACAATAGAATATCACAGATAAGTTAAAATAATAAACCATAGCTACATATATCAATAATGTTGAATGAACAAAGGAAGTTTCTAAAATATAAGTACTGTATAATATCATTTATGTAAATTTTCAGTATACATAGAACAACACTATGTTATCAATAGATGCATACCAATGTAGTGAAAATATAAAAGTATGCATGGAAATGCTCACACTAACTTCAGAGTAATGATTACCTCTGATGGAGAAGAAAGGATAAGGAAGCGGGGTATGGTTGATTGTACTTAGTTCAGAAAGGAGAGATCTGAAGGCAATGGGGCAAAATTTTACCACCAGTTTCAATTTGGGTGGGATTTCTGATCAATTGTCTTCTGTATATTTTGAAATATTTCATTGGTAGGAATTTCTGAAGGCAATGGGGCAAAATTTTACCACCAGTTTCAATTTGGGTGGGATTTCTGATCAATTATCTTCTGTATATTTTGAAATATTTCATTGGTAGGAATTTTTAAAGTTAAAGCTAGATTCTAAGACAATTAGAACAAGAGCAGACGAGAAGAGATTTCACAGGTGCTAATTTTGAATTGATGTCAAAGAGATAGTCATAGTCAGCATATGGGCCTTGCACAAGTCACTTAATCCCTAAGCCTGTTTCTTTTACCTCATGTTCCTGGAATACATTATCACAATTGAGCTCTAATTTCACCACAGAAAATCATTGGCAGTCAAGGCAAAAAGGCAGACACATGTTTTTTAGTTCTCATTACTGGATAAAAGGAAACACACAAGTTCAACTTGAAAGATAGATTTTTTTTTTCTGCCACTGCATTTTCATGAGTTTGGGGAAGACTATTCTCCATGGATTTCTCTCATTTCTGTACAGATGGGGCCTTCTGAGCAAAGGACATTTTTGAATAGCAAACAGCCTGGAAGCTAGAGAAAGTGAATCCCTCTGGGGAGATCTAGAGATGTTCCTCCCCAAACACATCAGAGGATCACACTAAAGTCGAAGCTCTCTCCTTTTCTCCCTGAAGACTTTTACTTACATTTCAGGATAGTGAGTAATCTCTCTTGCTGGAGGGGGGGCTGGGAAGATATGCCAGCATCCCTCTAAAAAGCTCAGAGTCTACTAATTTCAGGGCTGTTCTCTCCTGTGACACAACCTACCTACCATACCCACAGGTTACATGTGGCCCTCATCACATTGCTCTGTGGGAATTATGCACAGGGAACCAAAACAAGATATTGCTCTAGCTGATGCTTTTGTTGTGAGTAATAAACAATCTGTGTCCCTGACCCAAGGTTCTTGTGTCTGTATGTGTTTGTGTGTGTGTGTGTGTGTGTGTGTGTGTGTGTGTGTATAACTGAGGCAGGTTAACGTGTTAACTTGCAGGTAGTATAAAATCTCATGTTCTTCACAGCTCTGATTTAGCAGAGAAGCAAAAAGGAGGA
>NW_007754494.1:6538-7968 GCF_000696425.1 Galeopterus variegatus | reverse complement strand
GATAAAGCTCTCAACTACAGAGAGAATCTAGACAGAAAACGTCTCAGTGCTTTACACATGGTAGGTAACCAGTAAATATTTGATAAATGCATGAGTGAGTGACCTAATAGTCTCTGTATTTATGGCATGTTACAGGACTGTACCCTAATGGGACTAGCATTTAATTGAATAGTAACATCAAAGGTTTAAAGGTACATGCAGTATTAGTTTACCTATGGATTTTACCTGTTATTATGTAATTTTATTTAGCACATCCAAAACAATTACCATGCTTTGCCATTGAGAAGACAGAAATGATCATGTATTTATCCTTCAGTGACATATTCTTTTCTCAGTAATTATCATTCCCCTGGCTAGAAATTCTTATATAATTAAAGTGTCCACAGATACAATGTACTTACCCACTCTCCAGGTACTGAAATTAATAGCATAAATGAAATAACTACTAATACGATTGGACAACACTAATCAAACATAGGTGACAATACAATGATCATAAATACTTTATACAGACAGCCTATCTGACATTTCAACAACTAATATGTGGTGGCTACTTTTAGAAACTTTCTATTCAAGCAATGCCTAGTCTGCAATTCCACAGGCAAAGTTAAATAGAGTATTGGAAAATCATCCAATAAAACAAATTATAATAACATGTGAAACAAAATGTATGTTTGGAAAAATAAAGATGGTAGACAGAATTATTTGGATAATCCTTCAGTCTACATATTTATATACAAGTGTAACTGATAGTCCATGCACTTTTAAATGCGAGTTCCTCACTGCATGCCTTGTGAATAAAGACCTAACTGTATCTGGTGGTTGAATGAAGTGGAACCATTTGCATGAGGGACCCTGAAGTCCTATTCATTAATTTTGAATACTTTATGCTGTTTGGTATTTGATTTCTCCTTTGGCCTTCCTGCTCTTCTTCACTCCTTCTTCCTCTTTAGTTATGGGACTTGTTCAGGGCACTCAGTAGGAAAGACACATGTGGATATAACTGGTACCCCTAAGAGTCCAAAAGGAGAACTTTAAGGTTTGTTCAAGTTTGTGGATAGTGGCAGAACCAAAGCAATTCTATTTTACTGCAACCATAGTAATTTAACCCTATAGATAATGCAAAAAATATGGCCTGGCATAGAGATCACATTTGTAGGGATAACCAGCACTGTTCTATAAAGGAACCCAATGAAGAAAAACATGGATTCATTATATTAACATGTTCTTTACATGCATCTCTTCAAAAGAATACATATCACACATATATGGATTCATATGTTAAGAAACATAATGCATTATTGCTATCTTTTAATTTTTATAGTTGCTCTAAATTTAGCTGAGGTAAAAGGAATTGGAGTTACTATTTGGATATAAATCCATTTTATACTAGAAATGTTGTCTAGTGTAGACTTGAGTACTACATTAGT
>NW_007754494.1:5139-6301 GCF_000696425.1 Galeopterus variegatus | reverse complement strand
GTTCTTTACATGCATCTCTTCAAAAGAATACATATCACACATATATGGATTCATATGTTAATAAACATAATGCATTATTGCTATCTTTTAATTTTTATAGTTGCTCTAAATTTAGCTGAGGTAAAAGAAATTGGAGTTACTATTGGGATATAAATCCATTTTATACTAGAAATGTTGTCTAGTGTAGACTTGAGTACTACATTAGTAAATAAAAAATCCTTTCATTAACATTACTACATTTAAATTTTTCTTTAAAAAAGTCTATGATATTTATATTATTTGTTAATTACTAATTGTCAGCCTTGATGATTTTATTTACACTAAAATCATCTCTATTTATTATAGTAATTAGTGTCTGCCAGGGAATCTTTTTTTAAATTTCACAAATAAATGTTCCTCAATATTTTCAAATACTTGCATCTGTAATCAAGATACAATGGCTGTATAGTGCTGTACACATAGAAGGCATTTAATAAATGTTTGCTGAATGAATAAAGCTAGCAAATGATCAATCTTCACAGTAGGACTGTAAATGTACACAGTAATCAGGAATGTAGTAATAGTTATACCTCCACTCTGTCTTTAGAAGTAGCATGAATTCTTAATACAGAAGATATATTACTGATAGATTCTTAAATCATGTTATGACATTGTAGAAAAATTATATTAAAATATTTAAGATAGACAAATGTATAATTAATAGAAAAGCAAACAATTGTGCTTTTTTATTTAACACCCAACTTAAAAAACAAGTGACTGCCACGTGTATGTGTGCGTGTGGCACCCCAGATGTGAATTTAGTGATATGTATTCACAAATACTTCTTGATATTTACACTTTATATTTACATATACCACTTAGTAACAGAATTGTTTTGCATGTTTTTAAAATTTACATAAATGGTATACTGTGTATGTATTATTCTAAAGCAAGTTTTTTGCACCCATGATTGTTTGAGAAGTCTGATCATGTTGCTGTGATAGCTATATTCATTCATACTGTTACATATAGATATTTGCAAATTGTTTTTCATAGTGGCATTTATCAAATAGTTCACTGTTTCCCACATGGATTTGAAATGTCATCTTCCATGTATTAGTGATCTATTTTTGTATCCTTGAACCAATATTTTATTGTTTTTTTTTTTTTTTTTTTTTGTCCT
>NW_007754494.1:0-4170 GCF_000696425.1 Galeopterus variegatus | reverse complement strand
TTTTTTTTTTTTTTTTTTTTTTTTTTTTTTTGTCCTTTTTGAGACTGGCTGCACCACACTCAGCCAGTGAGTGCTGTGAGCGCACCGGTCATCCCCATATAGGATCCAAACCCGCGGCGGGAGCGCTGCTGCGCTCCCAGCGCCACACTCTCCCGAGTGCGCCACGGGCTCGGCCAAATATTTTATTGTCTTAATCATTATAGCTTCATAATAAGACTTGATATCAGGTAAGGCAAGGCCCTTTCCTTTATTATCTTTTTTCAAATTTACATCTGTTACTTTTTGCTCTTGTAATTATCAGTATGTTAGTGTGTCAAGTTACAGAAGAAAACTGCATTATATTTTGATTAGACTTGAACTGAATTCATATTATGATTGGGAAGAATTGACATCTTTTTTATATTAAACCTACCTCTAAATAAACACAATATATAAATATAATATAATATAGATCTCCAAAAATTTAGGTGTTTAAAGTATTTTTTAATAATAGTTTTCCTTATACACCTCTTGGGAGATTTTCTTATAGATATTATGATTAGCATCTCTTTTTAAATTAATTTTTGTTTGTTATACAAGTACATTGCAGGCAATTGATTTTCATGATCTAATCTATATTTAGCTATCTCACTTAACATTAATATTTAATAATTTTTCTGTAGATTTTCTTAAATTTCCTGACTCACTCATCTTGTCTTCAGATACTGGCAGTTCAGTTTCTTTCTTTCCAATTTTTTAAGCTTTTGTTTCTTTTTCTTATCATATTGAGCTGGCTAGAACCTCCAGTACAATTTTAAATAATAGGCATCCTTGTCTCATTCCTGTTTTCAAAGGGGCTGCTTCAACAGAGCCACTATTATATTTTCTGTTGTTTTTAGGAATTTGTAGATATACTTTATCAGGCTAAGGAAGCCTTCTTCAACTCAGAATGTGCTGAAAACATTTGTCCAGAGGAGTGTTAAATTTTATCAACTGCTTTTTTCTGAATCTATTGAAATAATCATGTTTTTCCTCTCTTCATATGTTGGTGTGGTGACTTACATTAATAAATTTATTAATCCTAAATTATACTTGCATTTCTGGGAAAAACACAATTTGGCTACTATGTATAATAATTTTCATAAATTTCTAGATTTAGTTTGTTATTACTTTAAGATATTTAGGCTTATGTTTACAAGTGCAAATGGTTTATAACTATTTTTTTTGTATTTCTCTTATTTGATTTTGTTTTCTGACCTCCACACTCCCACTGGCAAGTCCAAAATAAAGCTCTATACCTTCAGATAAAACTTTAGCTCACTATTTATCTAATTTGTTTATTTTGCTTCTATTGCTGTCCCCAAACCCACCATCAACTTCTAAGAGAATGTCAGCTCTTCAAGAATAGGAATAATTATATTTTGCTCATAGATGCAGAACTAGTGCTTAACAGATGAGTACTCAATAAAATTTTGTGGGATTAGAGAAAGGTTTATAAAATTTGTTGGGGGATTCATTCTATTTCTATTTTCTTGACCAGTTTGCATATTACTGGAATGACTCAATGCATTCATTCACTTACAACTATTTATTTAATGCCTACAATGTGTTGTGATTACAAACTCTATATAACTTGTTGAGACAAGTTTTATGAATTAGTTCATAATGAGTGTTCATAAATTTCCCGTGCAATCTTGATAAGACTGTATATTTTCTCATTGTCTAATACAGAAATCTATTAGTTCAAGCTTCTAATTAGCTCAGCTCTCAATGACTGAAAATCTTGAGGGTTTTTTTTTTTAACTGTATTTTTGATCAATTACAGAATGAAATGTATTAAAGTCTTCTACACTGATGGTGGACTTGTCAATTTCTCCTCCAGTTCTTTCAAATTATGCTTCATACTTGTGTAGCTATGTTATGAGATGCACAAAAGTTTAGAATTGTGTATTTTATTACTATCTAATAAACCTTTTTCCCCAATAAAACTTTTACTTAAAGTCTATTTTGTCTGATATTTATACAGCTTATGCCAGCTTTCTTAAATTTCCAAACTTTATGTGTGCTTATGTTTTAGGTATGTCTCTCTCACGGTCTCAGCATAAGTAACATGCTGAGCCATATTGAAGCATGAAGCCAAAGGAAAAATATCTACTCAATACACACTTACAAAATATTCTCCTATAGGTCCCTATTTCATTTAGTTCTGCTTTGATCTTAATTAATTCTTTCCATCTATTACATATAGTATTGGATTGTTGTTGTTTTTCTAGTTCTTTGAGGCATAGCATTAGGTTGTTTATTTGAAGTCTTTCCATTCTTTTGATGTAAGCATTTATTGCAGTAAATTCTTCTCTTTGTACTACTTTTTCAGTATCCTACAGAGTTTGGTATGATGTGTCTTTATTTTCATTAATTTCAAGAAATTTTTTGATTTCCTGTTTAATTGCTTCTTGGACCTGTAGGTCATTCAGCAGCCTATTGTTTAGTTTCCACGTATTTGTATAGTTTCCAGGGTTTTGCTTGTTATTGATTTCCAGTTTTAGTCCATTGTGGTCTGAAAACATACTTGGAATGATTTCAGTTTTTTAAAATTTGCTAGACTAGCTTTGTGACCTAATATGTGGTCTATCCTGGAGAATGTTCCACATGCTGATGAGAAGCAAGTATATTCTTTAGTTGTTGGGTGAAATGTTCTGTATATACTGTCCAGATCTAGTTGGTCTAAGGTGTAGTTTAAATCCTGTGTCCATGTTGGTTTGTTGCCTGAAAGATCTGTCCTATACTGAGAGAAGTGTATTCAGGTCACCCATTATTAACATATTAGGGCCTATTTCTTTCTTTAGGTCTAAGAGTGTTTGCTTTACATATCTGGGTGCTCCGGTATTGGGTGCATATGTATTTATGATTATTTTGTCTTCTAGCTAGATAGATCCTTTATCATTATATAATGTCCTTCTTTGTCTCTTTTTATATTTTTTGGTTTAAAATCTATTTTATCCAATATAGGATTAGCTACTCCTGCTCATTTTTGGTTTCCATTTGCATGGTGTATCTTTTTCCATCCCTTCACTTTTAGTCTGTGTGTGTCTCTACAGGTGAGGTGCATCTCTTGAAGACAGCATATACTTGGGTCTGGATTTTTAATACAATCAGTCAGTCTGTGTCTTTTGAGTGGGAAGTTTAATCCATTCACATTTACAGTTGTTATTAACAGGTATTGTTTAACTCCTTTCATTTAATTGCTTTTTTTTAGATGTTTTAAATACCTTTTGTTCATTAATTCCTCTTTTTTTTCTTCTTCAAAGTTAGTTGGAAATTTGAGATTGCAGGATTTAGCTTCTTTCTCTTTCTCACTGGTATTTTGTTTTAATGGCACGTTTTGCTTTTTCTTGTGTATTCGTGATAGTGATCATCATTACTCAGATACCAGATGAAGGACTCCCTTGACAATCTGTTGCAGGGCTGGTCATGTGTTGGTGAACTCCCACAATTTTTGTTTGTCTGGGAAATACACTTTCTCCCTCATTTCTGAAGGAGAGACTTGCTGGGTAAAGAATTCTTTGCTGGCAATTTTTTTTCTTTTAGTATTTTGAATATATCATTCCACTTTCTTCTTGCCTGTAGGGTTTCAGTTGAGTAATCTGCTGTTAGTCTGATGGGTATTCCTTTATAAGTTACTTGACACTTTTCTCTTGCTGCTTTTAGAACTCTCTGTCTTTGAGCTTTGCAAATTTGACCATAATGTGTCTTGGGGAGGATCTTTTTGCATTGAATCTGTTTGAGCTTCTTGGATCTGAAGGTCTGCATCTCTTCCTACACATGGGAAGTTTTTCTTAATAGGTTTTCAATACTTTGCTTTTCTCCTCCCCTTCTGGAATACCCACAATTTGTATGCTAGAGTGCTTGAGGTTGTCTGCTATCTCTCCTAGATTTTCTTTATTATTTTTAATTCCTTTTTTTTTTTGTCTGCCTGAGTTCTTTTGAAAAAACCATGTTTGAGATCTAAAATTCTTTCTTCTACTTGCTCTAGCCTGCTACTCAAGCTCTCTGTTGTCTTTTTTATCTGATTTATTTGTAAATTTCCTCCTTCATATTCTGGATACTTTTTCTTGTTTCATTGTGTTCTCTAATTGAGTCTTCTTTTATCTCTATGGGTTTTCTTAAGATCATTGCTCAGAATTCCTTTTC
>NW_007754493.1:7177-7968 GCF_000696425.1 Galeopterus variegatus | reverse complement strand
CACACATAAAACCCACACACATAAACACACCTCCAGGGAGTTCTGAGTGTAGGTCTGTCTTCTTGAACTGATGTCTGAGGGAGATGATGTGAAATGTGGCAGGAGACTGAGGGGTTTCCTGGGACAGGAGACTCTTCTGTTTTAGAACCAGGATGATCCCAGGCAAAACGAGAAGATGGGTCACCTGGGCCCAGCAAAGTTAAAAAGTTACAGTTACATAAGAAGAATAAGTTCTGGTGCCCGGGGTGACAACAGCTAATAGTATTGTACTGTACATTTCAAGATAGCCAGAAAAGAGGATCTTGAATGTTATAACCACAAGGAAACGATAAATGTTTAGGTGACAGATATGCTAACTATTCTGATTAGATCTGTAAAGTAAGGCAAATCATAACTAAAGCCAAAATGTTTCATTATTTTAGTTATTATTTTAGTTATACTAAGTTTCCATTTATATTGTCGGAGCTAGGGCTCGGCCCTCCAAACCCATTGTATAGCCTGGGTCCCCAGACCCCTCACGCCCAGGTCCATGCTAGGTAATTGGGGAAGATTCCAGGAGCTGTGGTCAGGTGACATCAGCTCAGTCCTCAGCTTCCTCAGCAGCAGCAGCTTACAGGTCCGGCGGTAGCAGTGGCCTTGCAGAGGGTCCTGGGGCACTAGCAGCACAGCCTCCAGCAGCAGTAGTGGCCTCCCCAGCCCCCCCTCCACCGGGGGGTGGGGGCATCCTGGGGATGGGAGGCCCCGTGGATCAGAGCCACTTGTCCTTTATACTTCAGTCCATAACCCAGGAC
>NW_007754493.1:5414-6199 GCF_000696425.1 Galeopterus variegatus | reverse complement strand
GAAGATAAGAGGATAATTTGGGAGTAATGTGAGGGGAAGGAAGTTTCATTGAATCAAAGCTGACTACACTCAGGATATCACAACAAATCAACCAACACCTTCATGGCTGTTTTAATCAAGCCACCATTCAGAGAGAACCACAGCATGATATAGGGCCTGAAATTAAACGTACACATCTCTCTTGGTTATAAGAGGGCAGAAGTCTCAGTGTTTTAACAACTCCCACTGAAATTTGAATTCCCAGAACTTCAGCAAATTTGCCCACAAAGTGGTTCACATCTTTTTTTAAAAACGACAAAAAGACTATGCAGAATTATGTAAACAGCATCACAGAATAGTGCTGAAGGAAGTCTGTGTCATTCAAATAGGATAAAGGAGAGCCTCCGAGAAGACGTGGGCAGAGCACAGGTGAAGAGCGGACAGCCGAGAAGCTCCCTCCCCCGGGGGGTCCCGTGCAGGACTCCATGCGCCTCGGTGCTGCGGGTGTCCGACGGCCTTGGGGCCTCCTGTTTCAGTGGCTCGGTGTGGCTTGACTCTACTAGAGTCAAGGCTTTTCTCCTGGTGCTTGTGGTTGTCTGACTTGGACGAGGGTGTCAGTCAGTGGCCAGCAGGCTGCAACCTTGGCTGCTCTTCAGAACCACGTGGGGATTTGTGTTTCTCAGAAGCTCCGCAGATGGCTTGGAAGCACCTGGGTTTGGAAAATGCTGTAGCATGTGGTAAGTTTAGACACAGTTTCTCTCTGTTGCTACCCTTCTTCCTGCGGTGCAGGCCGGGGTTCTGGTGCC
>NW_007754493.1:0-246 GCF_000696425.1 Galeopterus variegatus | reverse complement strand
ATTATTTTTAATGAATTCAAAGACTTTCTTCCATGTATGAATTAGCCCCTAATTTGTGTGTTTGTGTGTGTGTGGTTGGCAAAACAAATACTAATTAATTACTATCTAATCTTTCTATGGGAACAAAATAGTGACAAAGTCAAGATCAATTGATGAGAGTAAAATCTGATAGAATAAAACAATAGAAAATGTAATTTCCACTCCTTTAAATGTTTTTTTATTACTATGTAACTATAAGAATACTGT
>NW_007754492.1:7591-7969 GCF_000696425.1 Galeopterus variegatus | reverse complement strand
ATCCTTATTGACTCCAAGTTCTGCATTCTGGGCACAGTGGGGAATTGGGACCCCCAGAGCATTGGGCAGCCCTGCCCCCATGACTCTGTTGGGAGCTGGCCACTGGGCTGTCCTTGTGCCTTCAGCTTTTCCAGGTGGGCATTGCAAGTTGCCAGTGGTGCTACAGTTTGGGGGGTCTGGCAGTGGCCGCACTCCTATGGCTCTACTAGACATTGCTTTGGTGGGGATGCTCTTTGTGGGCTCTTACCTCACATTCCTGCTCTGCATTGCTCTGGTACATATCCCCTGTGGTGGCTCCATCCCTGCAGCAGGTCTCTTGCCTGAGCCTCCAGGCTTTTCTATACATTCCCTGAAATTTGAGTGGAGGTTGCCATGCCT
>NW_007754492.1:1240-2099 GCF_000696425.1 Galeopterus variegatus | reverse complement strand
TTTCTTTCTTTCTTTCTTTCTTTCTTTCTTTCTTTCTTTCTTTCTTTCTTCTCTCTCTCTTGCTCTCTCTCTCTCTTTCCTTTCTTTCCTTCCTTCCTTCCTTGTAGAGGATGCATAAAGCATATGTATTTCACAGGGCCTGTTTTTCCAAAGCCTTGCAGTTTCAAATATTGACCTTACATAAAACACAAAATTTCACCCAGGCTGTTGAGTCTCTGTTGTAAGATAAAGAGTTGTAACATAGCAAGGCTGCTGGCTCAAAGACAGACAGGTTACTGATTTATATGTAAAGATATTGGGAAATTGATTTAAGAAGGGATGTTTGCTAAGATCAAGCTTTTGTTGGTGGAACACATAATTGCCTTAATAGAATGTCAATTGAACTTGTTTTTACTGAATGTTACCACTTTCTATTGTTAAACTTGTTAAAACTTTAACTTCACCTATGTCTCTTCCTGTAGCTTCCTGGACTGGAGAATAAATGCAGGAAGAGAACCCCAATTCGGAGTTAATTTTCCAAATGGAAGAAATGCCTCCCATTTGAGGGTTCTGGGAAGTTAATCACTTTGGGGCTTCTACTGTTCATAAGAGATGGGCTTTGAGTAATCCTTTGTGGCTCCGTCACCCAGGGGAAGAGGGGTGACAAATCCGCAGGGGGCAAAGCAACACTTCCTTCCTTCCTTCCTTCCTTCCTGCTTTCCTTCCTTCCTTCCTTCCTCCCTTCATTCCTTTCTTCCTTCCTTCTTTCATTCCTTTATTCATTCCTTCCTTCCTTCCTTCCTTCCTTCTTTCTTTCCTTCCTTCCCTTTCTTTCTTTCTTTGGGGTCTCTCTCTCTCTCTCTCTCTCTCTCTCTCTCTC
>NW_007754492.1:0-240 GCF_000696425.1 Galeopterus variegatus | reverse complement strand
GAAACTGGGGCAAAGATCACCCTTGCTGTGAACTGGCAAAGAACTTGGCTGCATTGTGTCCATGCCCTAAGACTTTGTGAAAGGTGGAAATTAAGAGTTTTGAACCAGAGTATTTGGTGGAAGATATTTCTAAGCAGTAAAGCATTAAGGATGCTGTATGGACACTTGTAGGAGTCTACTCTGAGTTATGGTGCCAAAGGCATGACATAAAGCCAGAATTGAAAAGGGGAGCAGAGTGTA
>NW_007754491.1:7351-7969 GCF_000696425.1 Galeopterus variegatus | reverse complement strand
AAAGAAGACTGTATCTTAAATAACTAAGAGAGAAACAAAGACAAACCAGTTGTGAGTTTTGGAGACAAATATAAAAGGGAATCAAAGTAGATGAAGCAAATAGCGTCATGTTTTACACATGGAAAGAGTTACTCCAGAACCAAATAAAAAAAGATGGAAAATAGGAATTTGACTTCTTTCGGGGCATACAAATATGCAGAATTTGTGCAAACAATACATTTTCAGCAGGTTTTAAATTTTTCTTTTGAAACTTCTAAAANAAAAGTGGTTTTTGATGTATTTTATTAAACAAATTAGAGCTACTTGTTTAATCTAAGAAATCATAAAAAAATTCAGTTCATACCATTTTAAGAGAGGTTAAAGAAAATAATTATTAAAGGAATTTTTTAAAATAGTAAGTAACAATTAGCTTGTAGAAAAAGGTTTCTCTTGTTCCTGTTGGGTTGGATTATCTTGGTTCGGTGGAAGACTTTCTTATCAGATAAGGTTGCGTTAAACAATACAGTATTCTCACATGTTGCAATATCTTCAGAAAGAGCAGAAAAGTTACACAGATGAATAAGATGGTTATTAAAAACAACACCTCCGAAGATCACTCTGCACTTTGTCTAAATCAGC
>NW_007754491.1:5002-5434 GCF_000696425.1 Galeopterus variegatus | reverse complement strand
AACCCAGGAATTATATTCTAGTTTGAAAGTTAAACACTAGATTAATAAATCTTGTGTTTTTCCTTCAAACACTCATGATTGTTTCAGAGATACCATTGTGAAGAAATAATTATTATATCACATATGTTAAAAATTAGAGAGCTATAAAGTGTTATGGGATTTTACAATATACATAAATAATATTGTTATTAGCAGTATTAAATTGAATCACATGAATTTGTAGATATTTGATGTTTTTTGACCTAAAGAATATGCAATTGTACATAGCTCAGTCTAACATTCTCGGTTCTCATAGTGTTGAAATCAAGCTTGATCTTGAAAAAAAATATGGTTAGTATTTTGTTCTGTAGCCAATGACCTGAGTATTACAATGGCTTAAATAAGACAGAAGGATATTTTTCTCTTGATTAAATTGAGTTTGGAAGTAAGTGA
>NW_007754491.1:2510-3089 GCF_000696425.1 Galeopterus variegatus | reverse complement strand
TGTTTAAGGGGAAATGATCTAAAATTTGAAGTTATGTTGCTGATAGCTGTTTGGACATTTGGCTTTGTTGTTGTATGTTAAAGCCAATAGAGCAGTTCATAAAACTGATTTCAGAGCACATTTCAGAACTAATAAAACAAATTGACTATTGATGATGTGCACAGGGCAAACCCAATTACAACTCACAAAACTTTATATTGCTCTATTTCTACTTTAATGTTTTCTACTTATTTATTTTAATTTAAAGTTTGGGTAACAAGCCCAAAGATACGAGTGGGTAGGCAAAGTTTGTTCTGGACTTTACAATCGGAAGTTACAAGTGAAATTTTGGGTTGACTCACTGTAGCTCAGTCTCTGGGCACATCATTTAAACTCTCTGAGTTTCAGTTTCACAGAATTAAATTTATCATCTTCTTTATGAATTAAATAAAATGGCATATGTGCAAATATTTTGTAAGCTGTATAATGTGTTAAAAGTAAATGATTTATTATTATAAATTTAAATAATAAAAATTGTATGTAATATCAAAGGTCAATAAAAAGAACAGATTATGGTGCATGCATACATAAATACACACA
>NW_007754491.1:0-291 GCF_000696425.1 Galeopterus variegatus | reverse complement strand
TGTTCTTTACCCAAGTCAATATTAACAGGCCCTTATCCAGATCTCTAATTTTTTCACTGTTTCATTTCCCAGTTCATAGTTCTGATTCTGTCACACACTTTATTCTCCCTGAATACATACATAGTTCAAAATCCTTCCTAGCCTTGTGACAGCATCAAATTTGTGACTGTCATCATAATAATAACATTTCATTTACAAATAACATTTATTTGAATGGTTATTTCAAAATAATTTTCTCATTTAATTCTCACAAAAAATTACCTGAGGTTAGCATTGTTACCCTAAATTCAT
>NW_007754490.1:23834-24438 GCF_000696425.1 Galeopterus variegatus | reverse complement strand
TTTGTTTTGTTTTGTTTTTTGTCAATATACAATGTGGTTGATTATTGAGGCCCATTACTGCATGGTTTTTGAGTGATTAGGGCACGAATTAGTGTCAGAAAAGAAAATATGATACATTTTATTCCAACTTTTCATCCACATCTGACCTTTCAGTTTGGAATCACCCCACATAGCTTCCAGAAGTAAAAATCTCTCATCATCTTTCCTGGGTGTCAAAAAGTGAGTATTTCCACAGTTCATCAATGTTACCCTTCTACAATGATGGATTATGAGATCCATCTGAATGTGAATTTTTACTATCTTTGTGGAGTTTTTTTGTTATTAAAATGCTTACTCAGGCCTGTTCTTAAATATGTAAATGATCAAGATGAGTGTAAGGTAAAAGGGAAAGTCTTCCATCCTTTACACAATGACACTCCAGAAATAACTGTCCCTGACCATTTGGTACTCTTCCAGATGCTTGCCTATGCACTTAGAAATATAAATATAAATTTCTAGTTTCTTACACAGATAAAGTCACACAATATGCAATGGACAACAACCTATTTCACTAGCAATATATTATAATAATATCCAAGTCAGTACATATAAATTTCCCATCTTA
>NW_007754490.1:21354-22255 GCF_000696425.1 Galeopterus variegatus | reverse complement strand
CTATCTGTTCTCTCTCTCCCATCAGATAAAACCAGGAGAAAGGGTTTTATCAGAATAGAATTCAATATTTTGAAGCTTTCTCAAGCTTTGCTCTCAGGCACAAAAGCTAAAAAGCTATAAAAGCTGTTCGTTCCTACATTGATGAGCTGGGAATTGTTATCAGACAGAGCAAAAGGATGGGGCAGTTGTCCAATACGTTAGAGAGGGTGGTAGTGAATCAAATCATCAAGGCATTAAATCTGGGGAAAGATGAGATTTGATCACAAGAGAGGGTTTCATAGACATTAAAGGAAAACAAAACAAAGTGAGAATAAATGGTTGAAGATGCATTAGGAAAGCTAGGTGGCTATTGTGTTGTCCTGAGAAAAGGACCTCAGAAATAAAGCTTCCTACATGGTAATTTTCAAACAGATTTTGTAAAGAGCCAGATTGAGACTGACAGACATTCTGTTCAGGTCAGATGGACAGAGAAATATCCCATTAATATGTTTCAAGGGAAATCTACAACCTCTCCTCAATATTCCTGAGCTCTGCTCCCCTTCTTATTTTTCTTTTCCTCAGTTTCACAAGCCACAAAAGTTACTGATGAAAAACCAGACTTTGACTGAATTTATCCTGCTGGGACTAACAGACATCCCGGAGCTTCAATTTATCATTTTCACACTTCTCCTCCTTGCCTACATGTTTGGCATCTTAGGTAATCTGATCATCATCATTCTGACACTACTGGACTCCCATCTCCAGACTCCCATGTATTTCTTCCTCCGGAACTTCTCCATCTTGGAAATTTTCTTTATGTCCACTTTTACTCCTAGACTGCTGTTCAGCATCTCAACTGGGAATAAAACCATCAGCTTTGCTGGATGCTTAACTCAGTATTTCTTTGCCATATTCCTCGGGG
>NW_007754490.1:19359-19749 GCF_000696425.1 Galeopterus variegatus | reverse complement strand
TGCTTTTTAAAAATTTATTTTAACATTTACTTGTACATATTTGTGCGATACAGTGTGTTGCTTCAATATGTGCATATACTGCACAATCATTCAGTTAGGGCAGAGAGCAAAGTTTTGTACCCATTCTCCACCAGTTCTCTGCCCCCTGCCACCCTCCTTACATCCTGCCCTCTGGCTTTACTCTACATTATTCTACTCTCTACTTCTATAAGAACCACTTTTTTTTTTAATTCCACATATGAGGTCATACAGCATTTGTCTTTCTGTGCCTGACTTACTTTGCTTAACATGATGGTTTCCAGTTCCATCCATGTTGCCACAAATGATAGGATATCATTTCTTTCTTATAGCTGAATAGTATTCCATTGTGTATCTATACCACAGTTTTTT
>NW_007754490.1:13346-13748 GCF_000696425.1 Galeopterus variegatus | reverse complement strand
AAAAAGAATGAAATTCTCCCATTTGCAACAACATGGATGAGCTTGGAGAAATTTACGTTGAGTGAAATAAGCAAAGCACAGAGGGATAAATACCGTATGTGCTCACTCATAAGTGGGAGCTAAGAGATAAAGAAGAAAGAAAGACCACAGTGGTGCGTTGGACTTACAAAGGGAGAGAACATACCTAGGGATTCAAAGTGGAGTGGGGAAAGAGGGATGGGGAGGGAGATTGGAGATAATTGAGGGGATAATTGGGTGGGGGACACTGGGTATAATCACAATTTGTGGTAATGGGCATGCTGCCAGTATGGATCTGGCCATAACATCTTAGGCACAAGTGGTGACAATTTGCTTTGTATGCCATGAATATTCATAACCAATAAAAACAAAGCAAAACATTAA
>NW_007754490.1:10929-11313 GCF_000696425.1 Galeopterus variegatus | reverse complement strand
AAATCATCAACGAAATGAAAAGGCAACCTATGTAATGAAAAAAATTTTGCAAACCATATATTCAATAAAGGGTTCATATCCAAAATATTCAAGGAACTCATACAACTCAACAGCAAAAAAAGCCCACTATTGGTGGGAATATAAATTAGTACAGCCATTGTTAGTATTTCCATTATGGAAAACCACAGATACATTCCTCAAAAAACTAAAAATTGAATTACATATGGTCCAGCAATCACACTTCTGGATATATATCCAAAGGAATTGAAATTGGTGTGTCAAAGAGATATCTGCACTTCCATGTTTATTGCAGCCTTATTCACATTATCCGATATATGGAATCAACCTAAGTGTCCATCAATGGATGTATCAATAATGAAAATA
>NW_007754490.1:7573-7969 GCF_000696425.1 Galeopterus variegatus | reverse complement strand
TTAGGAGTCTTTGTGATGAACAGACAAAAAGAAGATGGAATTTCAGATGCTATCATGAACAACATGGAAAAGAAAGATGCATAAGCAGAAACCTCTTCATATTACTCTAGAATATAAGAATTATAATGGAAGGCTCTTGAAGATTGAAAACATTGAAATTAAGACAAATGAAAAGATACCCTAGTTCATACCAAGCCCTTAACAACTGTAAAGTGCTGTTCAAGGCTGAAAAACTAAGACTCGGGAAAGAATTGTCCAATTTCCAGAATTGGTTAGTAGCAGAACTACAACCAGAATTTAAGTCATCTGACTTCTGATACAGTAGCATACCACATACACACCATGCAGAGGTACCCATATGTAATGCCATACCTGAGCACAATATTTTAGCAATAG
>NW_007754490.1:5070-5945 GCF_000696425.1 Galeopterus variegatus | reverse complement strand
AGTTTAAAATCAAATTTAAATTGCTGAACAGGCTGGACGTTTATAGATGTATGTTGTTGGACCAGCCAAAACTGTGCCAAAGTTGTCTTTGATGCCTCCCTACCTACTTATCAGTTGTTAAAAATATTTACTCAACAGGTGTTGCCAACTAACATTATTAACAATTGACAGTGACACAAGTATTCATTTAGGGGTAAGTTTTTAGGTAAATATTTTGTCATTTTCTCTGGGAATGTTTTGCAAATTTTCCTGCTTATAATTTGAGGCCAGAACATCCATGCCCTAAGTTCATTAGTGAATTCTGAGCACAGATTCCCCTGAGCACCATTCTTTTCTCCTCTGAATTAATCCCAAGTGTGTGATAAAAGAGTCTATAAAGCAAGTGCCCCTTTCCATTGCTCAGAAGCCTCTTATGTGAACCAAAACTTGAGAATGTTAGGCTCCCAGGGGAAACCATGGGCCNATTGGAGATCAAATTTCCACATGAGTTTTGGAGGGGACAACACATCCAGACTCCATCAGTGGGATACAGTGTGATATTTCAATAAATGTGTATGTTATATAATGATCAAATCAGGGTAATTAGCATGTCTATCACCCCAAATTCCCTAGTGCCCCTGAAAGCTCCCTCTTGCTCACTTTGAGAAATTTATTATTTCTTTGTGGTGATAACATTCAAGATCCTCTTTTCTAGCTATCTTGCAATATATGTTACATTATTATTAGCTATCATCACCCAACTGTGTAATAGGACACAAGAACTTATACTTCCTATCTAACTGTAAGTTTGCACCCACTGACCAACCTCTCCCCATCCCCCAAACCCACACCTCCCCAGCCTCTGGTAACCACTATTCTACTCTCTACTTCTATGA
>NW_007754490.1:2283-2990 GCF_000696425.1 Galeopterus variegatus | reverse complement strand
AGGATTCCCTCCGTTCAGGAGAGGAAGAAGGCTTTCTCCACCTGTTCTTCCCACGTCATTGTGGTTACCACGTGCTATGGCAGCTGCTTCTTCACATATGTCAAGCCCTCTCCAGGCAAGGGGGTTGATCTCACAAAGGAGTGTCTCTAATCAATACAATTATTGCCCCCCTCTTGGACCCCTTCATCTACACTCTCAGGAACCAACAAGTTAAGCAAGTAGTGAAAGACCTGGTGAGAAAAATGACATGGCTCCAAAATAAATAAGAGCCCTACAAGGCACTTTCCAAGGAAAAATGGGTGCCCTCCCCAGAGTAAATCCTCATGATGCCAGGCCAAGAGGCAGGATTCAGGGACTTCACCCCCAATCCACCCACAGCAGGGTGCAGGCTTCCCCACAGGCCGTGAGGAAGATGTCCTTTTATCATACGAGGTGTCTATTACATAACCACAGCCTTAGTTTGCACCTGTTTTCAGCACTCTCTGCCAAAGAATGAGAAATGACTAGCCTGTGCCCCCAGGTGCCCTCACCTAGACTCTGGTAACAGCTGAGGCTCACTATCATGCCATTGTCATTTCTATCACCTATTATGTTTGTAGAGTGCTTTACAGTTTCTAAAGCATTTCCTCATCAGTAATCTCATTTAATCTTCACAATAACCCTTTGAAATATATGAAAAAGTTATTATTCACATTTTACATAAAGAT
>NW_007754490.1:0-569 GCF_000696425.1 Galeopterus variegatus | reverse complement strand
AAAAAAAAAAAACAAAAAACAAAAATCCAAAATCCAAAATGTTCCAATGAGCATTTCATTTGAGCATCATTTGGCACTCAAAAACTCTTGGATTTTGGAGCATTTTGAATTTTGGATTTGGAGATTTGGGAATCTCAAACTTTATAGCTGTTACCATTCAAAAATGGGAAACATAAATGAGACGGGAGCCCCTGATTAGCAGCGTTCAGCCCCAACCACCAGCTCCCTGTCTGATGACAGTCGTTCAGTGGACAATGATGATAGCATCGAACTGGAGATTAGGAAGTTTTGGGTGGAAAAGGCCAAGGAGTCAATGAGCAGTTCAGAAATTCAAGGAGGGGACCCCCTCAGCTCTCAGGTCAGGGGGTCCCAGCGAGGCTAAAGGTGCTGTGCAGGAAAGAGCCGGCCCCTCAGCCCAGCATGTGCACGTACAGCCAGAGGGCTGGGGGTGGGGGGCCTTTACCAGCAGAAGGCCCAAGGGGCACAGAGTGCAGCCAGCCCTTTCGTCCATGACAGGAAGGGCACCCGAAGCACAGAGCCTACCACCGAACACCCCAGTGCTCTGGCCA
>NW_007754489.1:6920-7969 GCF_000696425.1 Galeopterus variegatus | reverse complement strand
GGGGGGGGAGGAAGATATAATAACTACAATCCTTTGAAGTTGTTACAATAAGCAAACGGAAAGGACATTGTTGGGTGGGATGAGGGAGAGGGAGGAGGGAGGGAGGTTTCAATGATGGGCCATAATAATCAACCACATTGTATATCGACAAAATAAAAATTTAAACGGGAAAAAAAAAAAAAAGAGTCTTCAAACTGCCATTTAACATATATCCCAGTGGTCAGAAGTTATTCACATAGTCAATCTAGAAGCAAGAGAGATTAGGATATTATTATTCTGTTTTGAGCTGTCAAATGAAATAAAAAAAATTAGTAGAGAATGTGGGGAACTCATAGACTTTGTCATAGGAGCTAATTTAAAAGTTGGAACTCGTAATAAAACTATGAAAAAATAAAAAGCAAGATTGATGTTATATTTCACTTAGGGCATATGGAAATTTACTTGGAACAAAATATAGCTAATTTTCATACTAATTAGTTTTAAGAGAAGAAAGGATGAGGATACTACATAGTAAATTTAAAAATATTAAAAAAGTTAATATATTTTAATTTTAAATTAAAAAATATTATATAAAATAATATTAAATAAAAATAAAAATACTAAAAATTAAATATTATATGTAATGGTAAAATTATGTTACCATTCTATTTAAATCATAATTCTATTTAATGGTAAGATTGAACATTTAATATTTTTAAATAGTATTTTAAATATAATACTTTTTAAAAATATTAAATATTCAATGTTACCATTTACTATTAATATTGAGGGAAAGTTTTGCCAGAAAAGTATCATAACTAAAAGAATATATTTATGTGGTGAAATAGATGAGAATATTAGATTTATAAAAAATGTATTACAGTGAGTTTAAACTGTAACATTTTTGTTTTCTTGATTTTTGATATTAGTTATTGAATTTATCTCTTTCTATTTATATCTACATTAGGTTAGTACAGAAGGTAGACAAAAACTTAAGTGAATGTAAACATATTTTATTCATATTATTAAAGTCAAATTAAAATTTCTATTATGTGTCTTCTAGTTACTTT
>NW_007754489.1:5145-6021 GCF_000696425.1 Galeopterus variegatus | reverse complement strand
CTATACATCCAGTGCCTAGAAGAGTGCCTGGCACAATGAAGGTGCGCTCATTAAATGCTTGTTGAAAGGGTGAATATGTGAAAGAATGGTTTTTAAAAATTTATTTTTTTATGGTTTAATTAACTTATTTTAATTGACATAATAATTGTACATATTTATGCAGTACAGTGTGACATTTCAATACATGTATACAGTGTATAATGATCAAATTAGGAAAATTGGCACATCCATCACCTCTTCAAGGCCTCAACTCTCAACCACCATAATAGGATTTCCCACCTTCAACAGTCACAAGGAGGTTCAAGCTTCAGTGAGTTTGGGAAGGACATTCAATCCACTGCATTTGTGTTTAGATTAAAAAAAAAAAAATGAGATAAAAAACTTCTGATTTTGGAGTTTGGTTCCATTTTAACAAGAAAAGTATATTGATTTTTGCAATTATTCTGATCAATATTAGTTTCAGTTCTTCAGATAGCCAGATAGCTAAAACAAATAAAAATGTGTCAACTTCCAAAAGATAAATTAAATGATTTTGTGTATATCAAGCTGAAATATATATAAGCTTAAAATCAGTTTTGAGGACTTTTAAATAAAATAAAATAGACATAAATTTTTAAACAATTACTCAAAAATCATAGCGCATAAGCACAATTTTAGAATACAATTTGATCTCGTTTTATGTCCTTAGAAAACATGACACATTAATATTTGTTTAACTAAATTAATTGTTTTCTGGAAATTACAAATCTAAAAGTAGGTCTGTTTATTATACTTTAGCTTCCAATACACCATCTCAAAATTTGCCCACATATATATTGATTGCACTGAAATGATTTGGGAAGAATTGATACTATCAGTTTGCTTATTTATTTTGCT
>NW_007754489.1:0-304 GCF_000696425.1 Galeopterus variegatus | reverse complement strand
TTTTTGATATTAGTTATTGAATTTATCTCTTTCTATTTATATCTACATTAGGTTAGTACAGAAGGTAGACAAAAACTTAAGTGAATGTAAACATATTTTATTCATATTATTAAAGTCAAATTAAAATTTCTATTATGTGTCTTCTAGTTACTTTTCTTGAAATCATATTTACATCACTTACATTATATTTACATTAATATTTACATTACCTAGAAAGTAAACTCCATGAAGGCTGGGACTTTGTTTTGTTCACTGCTATACATCCAGTGCCTAGAAGAGTGCCTGGCACAATGAAGGTGCGCTC
>NW_007754488.1:4255-7970 GCF_000696425.1 Galeopterus variegatus | reverse complement strand
AGTGTGGTCCTGCAGACACCTCGACTTCAGACTTCTGGCCTCCAGACCTGTGAGGATAAACTTCTGTTGTTTCAAGCCATCAAGTCTGTGGTAATTTGTTACAGCAGCTATAGGAAACTAATATAGGAATTTCACTTTGAAACCTTAATTTGGCAAAGAAAGGGCAAAAGACACAGGCAAAGGAGAGCTGAGGCTTTTTGCAAATAAACTGTCTAATAAGAGCATTTGCCAATCTACAAAGCCAGGCAAAGGGAGCCAAAACAGGCAGTCTGATCCGAGGGGGCACTAAATGTCTCTGTCCAAAAAATATTGTGTCTCCCAATGAGGATTCTTTCCACAGCCCTACATGGAGGGACTGCCACCAGCCTGCTTCCAGAATCTGCAGGCTTCCCAGTTCCAGAGAGCAGAATCCAAAGCCGCATGCCCTGGACCATGGGGGATCATGGGTTGTTGGTTCCCACCCAGAAAACCTCCAAAGCCTACGGTGGGCCATCTCCAGTCAAGTGGCTTTCTTGGCACAGCAAACACATTCACCATTAAGTTCTGGACATTGAACTCTGGTCTTGGGGCCTGTGGCGGGTGATTCTAAAAACCCCTGGGAAAGGAAGGGAGAATCAAAATCAGGGGCATTGTGCATTCCAACACGGGTTGGTGCAGTTAATTCAGGGAAACAGCAGGAGAAACTGGAAAATGTATCAAAGCATTTATCAAAACCCCTGGGAAAGGAAGGGAGAATCAAAATCAGGGGCATTGTGCATTCCAACACGGGTTTGTGCAGTTAATTCAGGGAAACAGCAGGAGAAACTGGAAAATGTATCAAAGCATTTATTGGGCCTCAGTCAAGCAAGAGCAAGTGCCTCCTGCTCGCAGGCAATTTCAATACTCCCTCCTCGTGTCCCTGCCCCTCCCAAGAGGCCTTTGTTCGGGTCATTTCCCCTGCTGGGAAGACTAACCTGTTGCTCTGCATGTCTCTCCATGCCAGCATTCTTTAAACCCACCCCCAGCCCGCTTCCCCAGGACATTTCCAGGAATGCTTCTGCCCTCACCCTGCCCTGCAGGACTTCTCCCCCACACACATCTCACCCTCTATCCCAGTGTCTTCAAATTTTCCCACCATTCCCCTGGGAATGCCTCCTTGCTCAAAACCAGGTTAGAAGCTCCCCAGGAGCACGACTTGTGATGCCATTATATTTCTGTTTCCTCAAAAACACAGTCAAACATTGGCCACATGAAGCATGGATGAAAATGTTACTCGTTTATTAACAAATGTTTAGAGCGCACACACATCCCAACTCTATTCCGGTGCTGGGTGACTGAAATAGACAAGAAAGGTCAAACCCCTGCCCTTGAAGAGTTTATCATGTAAACAATAATAAAATTTTTTTAAAAAATAGTTTCAGCTATTGATATAAATGCGATGAAGCCAGTGAAGCAGGAGTGTGGTAGGAGATGGGGCTTGGAGACCCTGTAGGATGGGGTGGCTGGAGATGTCATCTTTGGGGAAGTGGTGTATACTCTGAGATCCACAGTTGAGAAAAGGGCGTCTTTGGGGGCTTGGGGATAAGGAGAGCTCCAGGCAGAGAGAAGAGCAGGTGCAAAGCCTGGAAGAGGGAAGAGCTGGCGGTCTGCAGGAACCCGACAGTTGCAGACCAGTAACCAGGAGAGGAGGACATGAGGCAGGAATTGGAGAGCCAGGTCAGGCTGTAAAAGTGGCTGGATTCACTACAATGGGAATACACTGGAGGGGTGGGGGTGGGGAGCACCATATGATCTGATTTGCACTTTGAAGACTTTGTCTTGGCTTCTGTGGGCCAGAGTAGAGACGAGAGGCCAGTGGGAAAGTAAGGACATTCCAGAAGCCAGCAGATGACAGAGGCTGGAGGCTTGAGCTAGCTAGGTTGGTGGCTGCGGCGGGACACAGCAGAAGATGGATTTAGCATATATATTTGTGGGTTGATTTTCAATAACGCCTTTTGGCCTGGACAGTTGAGGCATTGCTACCACCATCTTTCCATCCCACACCGCTGCTGGCTGTGCCTCCTAGGGTTTTACATCCCTCCTTAAATGGAGACCAAGCTCCAGGACCACTTGCCACAGGATTTTCCCTCTCTGACTGGGAGGGGTCTTCCAACCTCCAGCCATCCCTAGAAGGTCAGTGCCCGTGTCCAAGGCTGATGTCCCTAACTGGCAGAACACCCTTATTCTTTTCCTTCATTGGCCACCACTGGATGTTTGGGGGGTTTTGAATATGAATTAAAATACATGATCATACAACATTTGGCAATTATTTATTAAGCACAGAGGTGACAGCAATGTGTTAAGCAGTGCTGAGCAAGAGAAAGAGAACTGGCCACCAGACCCAGGTTCGAATTCTGGTTTTGATGCTAATTATGGGTATACAATGGACATAACGGTGTATATTTGAACTCCACTATTGGTGTCTTTGTGTATCAAATGGGGGCACCTAATAACTAGCTTACAAGATCCTCATAATAATAAAAGGAGAAAACATACATGACTGTATCTACTACAAATACAAGGGGTATTCAAAAAGTTCATGGAAAGATTCATATTATCTATCAATTCCATTTTTCCACAAACTTTTTGAAGTACCGTCGTAACAATGACTGCATATGCAGCATTTGCTCTCAGCCAGGCCCTGATCTAAATCATTTCATTCTCGGAGCAAGCCTGTGAGGTGTTGGTGCTGGTGCCCATGTTCTGAAGTACCACGGCCACTATCTCTTAATCAGAGAACTAACTTAGAGCCCAGGACGTGTTTGTTGAATCTGAACCTGGAAGTTATTTGCAGGTGGGTATTAAGGTGACTGGGAGAGGATCATCTATCTTTAGAAATGTGTTATGTATAATGAAGATGAGGCCTGGACTATGTGCCATTCCAATTCAAGCTGATAAATAAAGAGACAAGGGCTGAGTGGTGTGGTGTGGGGAGGAGAGAGAGGGGAGAGAAGACAAGACAGAAGAGCTGTAACCCCCAACTCCAAACCAGGGGATCCTGGTGGCAGCCAGAGTCTGGTTGAGTGAAAAGGGGCCTGGGCTGGATTCTCAGTTCCTTCCATCTTCCTGGAGGCTCCTTTGGAGTCCCGTGTTCTTGGAATACCACAGTGAAGAGGCACTGAGGAATCACAAGGCTGTCACCAGGAAATGTGTGTGAGTCTAGGGTCAGGAGAGTGAAGAGAAGCCTGGGCCTCGAAGCGTGACTGACCGGAGACATTGCCAGGGCTGGAGGCTGGTGCCCAGGGACTAGAGGAAGACAGGGCCATTTGGGGGAGGCTGGAGGAGGCGGATGGGGAAGGTTAGGATTGTGCAGACAGACCCAAGCTGGAGACAGAACTCTGGGTGGTACAATAGAAAAGAGGGGCTGGCTGCAGAGGAACTTAATTGTAGGAGCAGCCTCATGTATAGCAGCAGCCTGGTCCCCTGACATGCTGACGAGTGCATCCTAGAGAGGAATGCAAGCTGCCATGTGCGGTCCTGCAGCACTGGGCTGGTAGGCTGGTCTGCGGCCACTGCGTAACAAAAGTGTTAAAGGCACACCATGAGCAGTATTTTAGTTTTTCTCTGCCATGCCAGAGATCAGATAGAAATGAAGGGGCCTGCATCTGGTAATTAGGCATATACCAAGCCAAAGTATGTCATTGGCAGAGTTTGGGTGCCCTTCGTTGGGTACTGGGTAACCCCAATTGGGAGAAGT
>NW_007754488.1:0-3648 GCF_000696425.1 Galeopterus variegatus | reverse complement strand
TAATAAAAGGAGAAAACATACATGACTGTATCTACTACAAATACAAGGGGTATTCAAAAAGTTCATGGAAAGATTCATATTATCTATCAATTCCATTTTTCCACAAACTTTTTGAAGTACCGTCGTAACAATGACTGCATATGCAGCATTTGCTCTCAGCCAGGCCCTGATCTAAATCATTTCATTCTCGGAGCAAGCCTGTGAGGTGTTGGTGCTGGTGCCCATGTTCTGAAGTACCACGGCCACTATCTCTTAATCAGAGAACTAACTTAGAGCCCAGGACGTGTTTGTTGAATCTGAACCTGGAAGTTATTTGCAGGTGGGTATTAAGGTGACTGGGAGAGGATCATCTATCTTTAGAAATGTGTTATGTATAATGAAGATGAGGCCTGGACTATGTGCCATTCCAATTCAAGCTGATAAATAAAGAGACAAGGGCTGAGTGGTGTGGTGTGGGGAGGAGAGAGAGGGGAGAGAAGACAAGACAGAAGAGCTGTAACCCCCAACTCCAAACCAGGGGATCCTGGTGGCAGCCAGAGTCTGGTTGAGTGAAAAGGGGCCTGGGCTGGATTCTCAGTTCCTTCCATCTTCCTGGAGGCTCCTTTGGAGTCCCGTGTTCTTGGAATACCACAGTGAAGAGGCACTGAGGAATCACAAGGCTGTCACCAGGAAATGTGTGTGAGTCTAGGGTCAGGAGAGTGAAGAGAAGCCTGGGCCTCGAAGCGTGACTGACCGGAGACATTGCCAGGGCTGGAGGCTGGTGCCCAGGGACTAGAGGAAGACAGGGCCATTTGGGGGAGGCTGGAGGAGGCGGATGGGGAAGGTTAGGGATTGTGCAGACAGACCCGAGCTGGAGACAGAACTCTGGGTGGTACAATAGGAAAGAGGGGCTGGCTGCAGAGGAACTTAATTGTAGGAGCAGCCTCATGTGTAGCAGCAGCAGCAGCATGGTCCCCTGACACGCTGACGAGTGCATCCTAGAGAGGAATGCAAGCTGCCATGTGCGGTCCTGCAGCCCTGGGCTGGTAGGCTGGTCTGCGGACACTGCGTAACAAAAGTGTTAAAGGCACACCATGAGCAGCATTTTAGTTTTTCTTTGCCATGCCAGAGATCAGATAGAAATGAAGGGGCCTGCATCTGGTAATTAGGCACATACCAAGCCAAAGTGTGTCATTGGCAGAGTTTGGGTGCCCTTCGTTGGGTACTGGGTAACCCCAATTGGGAGAAGTTTTGACTTTAATCAAAAGATACTTTCTTCCATGTAGAAAATGGACACAGCACAAACTTGATATTTAAGGAGAAAGCACCTTTTTTCCCTTCAGATAGGTCAATTAATTCAGATAGGGTGTTCTGATTCAAATATCTAACAGATTGATCATAAATTAGACTTTTGTGGGAAGCTTATAATTTTGAAGTGGTCACAAACACTTTTCAAGAGTTACTTCTTCAGAATGTGAATAGCCAGTAAAAGCTAGGAAAACATTCCCTGTTGGGTTCAAGACCAGCCCTTCACAGGTGCTGGGTGGCCATTCCCCAGCCTGGTCTCCTTCCTATTCTCTGCACATTGATCACAGCTCCCCTGCATATATAATCAAACATTAGTCCCACTCCCCTCCTCCCCCAGCCACTCCATGAGCTCCTCTCTGCCCTGGAGCAGCCAGAGTGAGGTCTCAAATTCACAGAGTCTTTCCAAGATCATGTTTGCTACTTGAACCGTCCTTCCCAACTTGTCACTGAAGTCCTCCGAGGTGTCTTTGGAGCAGCCATTGACCACAGAGCGAGTTTCGACTCAATTTGCAAGGGCTCTCAGGGCCCCAAACTGGCTTGCTCAATCTGTGGGGATGCCCACCCTGCATGTTGTGGAGAGTAGGAGGCAGGATGGAAAGCAGAGAGGACCACAGAGAGAACAGTCTGGGCCTCTTGCCTTTTAAGTTAGCTCCAGCTGGTTTGGAGATAGGCTTATGTTATAATCCCCAAACTGTCCTTTCTGCTATTTCTTCTGGGGTGCCAGCTGAACTTTTAGTGATGTCACTGGCTGCTTTGGAGAGTAATATTTCTAAATTATTTCTCACAGGCTAAGCAAAATGAAGATATTCTTACAACAAGCAATCACATTCTTAAACTTCAGTTGAAGGCAATGTCAGATCAAATCCTACATGGAATTTAATAAAATTCCTTTCAGTGAACTTTCTTATAGATTCTCCTTTTGCACAGGAGCCAGCTATAAGTCGTCAGCTGTGGCTTCCTCCACCCAGTCTTTCCTCTTCTAGGAATACCTGACTCCACCCCCTGCACCATTTATATGCTTCCCATAGAAGCTGCCATGTTAGACCCGCATGACGCATACCCTGGCCACAGTTTATTGGTTCAGAAAGAAACACAGGATCAAGCTGGGCCGATCATGTGCTTCCTTGAGAATCGTAAAAGTGAAACTGAGAAAAAGAAGCCAGCATTTTCTTTTTCAGTTGGGCTGTATGTTTTGAAGCTTAGGAGGTGCCAGTAATTTGTTTTGTTTTTGTTTTAACCACAGAGGAGAGTTGAGTGGCAACAGCACGTGCAGGAGCCGGGAAGCACGCATTCAGAGATGAGCAGAGACGAGAGGCGGGGGCTGCTGCTGGTGTTCAGATCTCTAGTCCCTGTTGTTCCTGAGGCCCCGCTGGTTTCTGGTGGATGGGTTCATAGAGGTACTCCAACATTCCTGTAGTAACACTTCTTCCTTATCCTCGTGTGAACTGCAGCCAAAAGAGCTCTGGTCCCTAAGAACCCCCAAAAGCCTGGCCTTCTTATTTTAAGCTGGTGTTTGCTCCTTTGCTTGTTTTCCACTCATTGATGTCTGGAGAACATCAGAACCCATAGAAAGAACGATAAAGTCATTGTATGCTAGACATTTTATTGATGTCACAAGATGTCTCTGGACTCACTTCTAAATAATGAGAGAGCCTTAAATGAAGCTTATGCTTCCTGGATCCCAGCTTAGCATTGTCCTTCCTGCCAGGGGAACAGTGAAAAAGGCCCCTTGTACTAGGATGCCTGGTGGGGGTGGAGGTGATGCACTGGGTGTCAGGCACGATGAAGCCACCAGACTTTGGCTGTCATCAGGAAAGAGAGAGACATTTCTGCTTACAACTTTAAGCGTTCCTTATTTTGCATGGTATGAAAGAGTATTTCTTCCACCTTAAACTATATGACGGAAAGATATGTGAGAACAGAAAAAAAAAATGTGTTTTGCCTCCTAACTGCAAATTCCTGATGAGAAGTCTTGCTCTGAACCACATTCTGCGTTAACTAGACCACCCATGTAGTCTCTGAGCAAGGTGGAGCGGCCCTCCCAAATGCCACTGTTTGCAGTTACCTGCATTTTGCCAGGCTCTACAAAGGGTCCCTACAATAGCCATCACCCTCAGCATTTGCTTCGATTTCAGATTTCCGAGTCCCCATGCTGGGAGAAAACAAAGCCTCATTCGAAGTCTGTCCTGACTGCTTTCCTTCCACAGCTGTCCCACGATGTCTCGGTGAGGGCTGGCAGTCCATCTGACTAGCCCCTGCCGGACAACTGTCAGGTTGGTTGAAGGATATTAGAGGGAAGCTGATCATGTGTCAACGCTCCTCAGCACCCACTCACATCAGGGAAGTGATACAGCTGTCACT
>NW_007754487.1:7659-7973 GCF_000696425.1 Galeopterus variegatus | reverse complement strand
ATGGTGGTGTATGATGTCGTTATACATTTATCCAAATCACAGAGTTCACCAAGGGTGAAACCCAATATAAAACTATGAACTGTGAATGATAATGATGTGTCACTTTAGGTTCATCGACTTTAGCAAACATACACTCTGGGGGGGGCGGAGGATGTGGATAATGGGGGAGGCTATGTGTGTGCGTGGGTAGGGGAGGATAAGTATATGGAAAATCTCTGTACCTTCTGCTCAATATTACTGTGAATCTAAAATCGATCTAAAAAATAAAGTCTGTTGAAAACAAACAAAAAATAATAATTATACAATTTTGAGTG
>NW_007754487.1:3774-6292 GCF_000696425.1 Galeopterus variegatus | reverse complement strand
ATACTAATTGGCTATCACTATTTAAAAGCTAAAAACAAAGTGAATTGCTTTCAGGGACGGGGTTAGAGTGTTTTCTTTTGAATATCTACCCCTCAACCCTTGCCGAAAAACTATTCCACCTCTTATTTTAACACTTTTATTTTGAAAAATTTAGACTTACATAAAAGCTTAAAATAAATATATTGTAATGACTTACAGTTGTTTGGTACAATTAGTTTGTTATAATTAAGAAGTGATTATGTATTAGTGTTGATACATTATTAAGTGAAATCCATCCTTCATTCAGATTTTATTAATTTTTACCTAATGTCCTTTTTCTGTTCCAGAATCCCATCCAGAAAAACACATTACATCTAGTTGTCATGTCTCCTTAGGCTCCTCTTGCTGTGACAGATTATCAGATTTTCCTTGCTTTTGATGACCTTGACAGTTTTGAGGATTAATGGATGGGTATTTTGCAGAATACCCCTCAATTAGGATTTGGCTGATATATTTCTCATCTTCAGCATAGGGTAAGGGGTTTGGAGGAGGAAAATTATAAAGGTAAAGTGCCATTTGATCATATTATATTAAGAGTAAATACTATCAACATGACATATCACAGTTGATGTAAAACTTACCATCTGACTAAAGTAGGGTTTGTCACATTCCTCCACTGTAAGGATACTCTTTTTTTTCATTTTATATTTTATTCTTTGGAAGGAAGTCACTATGCACAGTCCACACTTTAGGAGTGGGGAATTATACTTTAACTCCTTAAGGTGGAGTATTTTCACAAATTATTTGTAATTCTTCTACATGGCAGAACAGACATACAGATATTTCTTTTAAACTTTGGGTTGTAATCCAGTACTGCTTTATTTCATTTTTTAAATGGGTCCAGCTTTGGCCACTGGATGCTTTTGCAGTTGGCTTTTGTGTCTCTTTGACATATCCACAGACATTTGTTGTTGCCTTTTATTTTTTTCTAACCATTTCCTAATTTTCTCGTACTATAAAAGAATTCAGATTAATCATGTATATTTTCTGCCCCCATCCTAGAATCAGGACCATTCCCACAAATGTTTACAGCTTTGCCATGCTTTATCACTCTCTCTCTCTCTCTCTCTCTCTCTCTCTCTCTCTCTCTCTCCCTCTCTCTCTCTCCCCTCTTCTTTCTCATTCCTTCTCTAGAATGCTTTTAATAATTTGTTCCTACTACTTCTCCAATTTATTTCTCAATGTATTTTAAAATATTCCTCAAAATAAATATTGACATGTTTTTTGAATTGAAAAACACCATTACTAATCTACAGACCTTATTCATAATTCGCAAAAGGTTCCAGTAATATATTTTACAGCAAAATAATATTTACTGGTCTAGGGTCTAGCTGAGGATCACTCACTGCATTGACGTCATGGCTTATGCTAGTTAGCTTAAATCTGGAGCAGCCTCACAGTGTCTTATTGCCTTTGATGACCTTGTCACTTCTGAAGTATATGGACATTAATTTCATGGAATACTCCCTAATTTGGGTTAGTCTGATATTTCCACATGATAAGATCTTGAGTAATATTTACAGCAAGAACAACACAGAAAAGATGCATTATATCTGGAGTCCCATGATAATTATTTATTTCTTACTGGTGATAATTAAGTTCAATCACTTGGTTAAAGATGTGTCTATTACATTTCTTAAATATGAATTTACTATTTTTCTCCTTGTAGTTAACAGTACTTTGTAGGGAGATAACTTAAGACTATGTAATTATCTAAGGTATAACCAAATATCCATACACTAGTTTCAGCATATTTTATTGAATTTTTTTGCCTGAAACTATTGCTACTATGGTGATTACCAAATGGTGATTTTCTGATTTCACCATTTCTTCAATATTTTGTATTCAATTATAATAATTTTCTTTCTCTTCCATACCTTTGTTTATTTATATCAGTACGGAGTCATGGATTGACATTTTAGTAAGTGCTTCACAATCTGTTACTAAAATTATTTACTTAAATGCTTAATTTGCCCCAGATTTGGAAAATAGGATCCTCTCCAAGGTACGATATATACATTTTAATATTTGAAGTTGACTGTCATATGAGTAATAGCATCTTAAATTATTTCAAAGAAACTAGACATACAAAATAATCACTGCAAATATAATCCATCCTCCTCTCAAATTATTAAATATTTGGATTTCAACTGCAAATATTACAAAAATAATAAAGCAAGAATAGAATTTTAAACAAAATTTTACCTAAAAATATTTGCTAGAAAATACTTAAATAATTTTAGTTAACCTAGATATGCTAACTGGACAAATACTTTCCTTTAGTTTTGCTTTCCTAAGGAAACAATCTTTAAATGATTGACTGAGATGATAAAATTAGATTCCCAACCTAGGGCTGCATTTTAATGTGAAAGCTCCAAATGAGGGGTGCATGAATTTCTTCCACCTATGTTTACCAAGCTTCAATTTCTCTAGACCTCCTCTGGAAGTAAAGTTCATAGCAATAACTTCTAAACTTAGC
>NW_007754487.1:0-317 GCF_000696425.1 Galeopterus variegatus | reverse complement strand
ATACTAATTGGCTATCACTATTTAAAAGCTAAAAACAAAGTGAATTGCTTTCAGGGACGGGATTAGAGTGTTTTCTTTTTAATATCTACCCCTCAACCCTTGCCGAAAAACCATTCCACCTCTTATTTTAACACTTTTATTTTGAAAAATTTAGACTTACATAAAAGCTTAAAATATATTACAAATAAGTGTAATATATACTACATATATTATATATAATACATATTGTAATGACTTACAGTAGTTTGGTACAATGAGTTTGTTATAATTAAGAAGTGATTATGTATTAGTGTTGATACATTATTAAGTGAAATCCA
>NW_007754486.1:4787-7974 GCF_000696425.1 Galeopterus variegatus | reverse complement strand
CTTGTCTGATGGGTAGTTTGCAAAAACTTTCTCCCATTTTATAGGTTATCTCTTCATGTTGAGGATTGTGTGCTTTGCTGTGTAGAAGCTTTTTAGTTTTATTTCTTTATTTTTGCTTTTGTTGCCTGTGCTTTTGAAGTCTTGTTCAAAAGACCTTGCCCATTTCAGTTTCATGAAACATTACCCCAAAGTTTTCTTCTAGTAGTTTCATAGTTTAGGGTCTTAAATTTGTCTTATGTCTATTTGAGTTGATTTTTGTGTATGGTGAGTGATAGAAGTCTCTTTTTAATCTTCTGCCTGTGGATATCCAGTTTTCTCATCACCATTTGACGAAGAAACTGTCTTTTCCCCAAATGTATCTCCTTGGCACCTTTGTCAAAAATCATTTGGCTGTCAACACATTGATTTGTGTTCCTATTTTCATTTGCCTCCAATAGTTTCTTAATTAAAAAAAAAAAAAACATATATAAAAAACATCATCCTTTTTGTCTTTTTTCGTGACCGGCAGCGGATCGCAACCCTCAGTGTCGCGCCCGTACTGGACCGGGACCGGCAATGGGATCGCAACCCTCGGTGTCGCACCCGTACCGCGACCGGCAACGGGATCACAACCCTCGGTGTCGCGCCCGCACCGCACTCAGCCAGTGAGCGGACCGGTCTCTATATGGGGTCCGAACCCTCAGCGGGAGCACCGCTGTGCTCCCAAGTGCCGCACTCTACCGAGTGCGCCACTGGGCCAGCCCCAGAAAAAATATTTTTAAACTCTACACTTTGACATCATTCTTCACCACATTTTGACCTTTTTATGTCTCCATTTACATCTTTCCTGGGTCTTATACAATTTTCATAGTTATCTTTAATGGGGTTGTCTTTTTGTCTTCCTTCTGAAGACATCCTATAAGTTTTGGTATGTTTTATTTTCATTTTTATTTCTCTTTATTTTCTAATTTCCCTTGTGATTGCTTTTTTAAGAATGTGCTGTTTAGTTTCTATGTCTTTGTGAGTTTTCCTATTATTGCGTTTTCATTTTATCCTGTTTTGTTTGGAGAAGACACATAGCATGATATCTCTCTTTTTAACTCTATGGAAACTTGTTTTGTGGCCTAAAATGATTTGTCCTGGAGAATGTCCTATGTGCACGAGAAGAGTGTATGTTCTAGTGTTGTTGGGTAAACTGTTCGGTATCTCTCTGTTACATATACAGATGGTCTCTGGCTTACAATGGTTCGTCTTCCAATTTTTCTACTATTTTTTTTTTCCTTTTTGTCTTTTTTACTGACTGGTAAAGGGATTGCAACCCTCGGTATCACGCCCGTACCGGGGACTGGCAACGGGATCGCAACCCTCGGTGTTGCGCCTGCACCACGCTCAGCCAGTGAGCGGGAACCGGTCTCCACATGGGATCCGAACCCTCGGCGGGAGCGCCGCCACGCTCCCAAGTGGCGCACTCTCCAGTGCGCCACTGGGCTGGCCTGAATTTTTCTACTTTTTGATGGTGCAAAAGTGATACATTCAGTAGAGGCCTGTTCTCCTTTGGGGGAACAGCTTGCCGGTACAAGGATCTGAACTTGTGACCTTGGTGTTATAGGCCATTATGCTCTCACCAACTGCCCTAACCAGCCAACCTGGTCTCATTCAGTAGAACCTGAACTTTGAATACCCACATAATCATTCTGTTTTTCAGAATCCCAACACAACCATTCTGTTTTTCATTTTCAGTATAGTGCACAATAAACTACATAATATATTCAACACTATGATAAAATAGACTGTGTGAGATGATTTTGCCCAGCTGTAGGCTAATGTAAGTTTCCTAAGCACTTTTAAGCTAGGCTGGGTGTTACAGATTGAATTATGTCCCCTAAGTTTTAGGTATTAGAAGCTTGAGCACCACTGTGACTGTTCATCAATACTGGCTTTCCTGTGGTCAGCACCTCCTTCCAAGGATGCTGCAAGGGACAGGGTGAGGTCCTGAGATGGACCATTGGAACCAATCATCCCTGGCCTGGCCCTCTGAGCTGAAGGTGGGCTTCCCAGGCCTGTGACCCTGGAGCTGGAGCAGGGACCCTGGGGTGTGCAGGGTTAGCATGGCCTCGACATGTCCCCTCCAGGCCTATGGACAGGGTGGGATGTGTGCAATGACGGTGTCCCCAGGCCACACAGCTTTTTTTTTTTTGCTCTGAGCTGCACTGTTCTCCCACATCCCACCCGCGGTCCTTTGTGTGCCACTACTGGATGTGACCATACACACGGTCATGCCCAGGGGGTATGGCAGGTGGTCCGGGCAGGGGGTGTCGGTGCTACTGGAGGCCTGTCCTCCCGCTTCTCTGGACAGGAAGGGTGATGTGCCATGTCATGTCACCCAGGTGAGCTGAGAGAGGTCAGCAGGGCCTATGTCCATCCCCAGTCACAGGAGAGAGGGACCCAGGGCAGACAAGTGTGTCCCTGTGAGAGTTCCAAGGTCACAATTCTCCCCCTGGACTTGGGGCCAAGCACTGCTCCCCCAGACTTCCTGAGCTCACTTTGTGACAGATGAGGCTCCTTGGCTCTGACATTCCAGGCCAAGGAGAATTGGCCTCTGTGGACCCATCCCCTGTGGCACACCAGGTTCAAGGTAGAGCGAAAGCAGGGGAGATGGGTGAGCCCCACCCAGGTGGGGTCTTCACTGGGTTTGCCCATCCAGACAAGTAATGGTTGCCTCATGAAAACGAGGTGGAGGGAGGGACTCCAGGGTGAGGGCAGGTCTGCAAGGCCATGGTCAGCCTCCTGCAGGCCCAGTCCCTTCTAGAAGCTGCACTCAGGAAGGGCTGACCCCTTTTCTAAGCCCCACAGGGAACAGACAGAGCCACTACCTCTGAGGAGAAAAAACATATATTAGGAAACAGTGCATATCTTGGGAGGGAGAAGTAACAGTGCATGTCTTGGGAGGGAGAAGCCATCAGCACACAGACGGACTGGTGACGTGTGGGAAAATAGATTATTTGTGTGGGGGCTGAAGGTATTCTGGGGGAAATCTTTTCCCACCCAGAAATGGGCGAGAAGTATGAAGTGGTTGACCAGACCAGACACCTCTCTGAAGATGATAGTGCCTAGGGCAGTGAATGGAGCAGACTGAGGCTCTCACCACCAGTGGCCTATGCTGGCAGGGACTCTCCCTGGGAAGTGGGGCCTCACTGCTGTTCCCATC
>NW_007754486.1:2891-3507 GCF_000696425.1 Galeopterus variegatus | reverse complement strand
CTTGAAGTGGCTTTCTGGAGGTGCCTGTCCCTTCTCTGGTGGGAGCTGGGAGGACTGGCTACTTAGGAACTTTACTGACTCCGTGTCCTGGGCAGCGCGGCTTAGTTCTGTGAGCATTTGTTCATGCCTTCCTTGTATGGGCCTCCTGCGGCCCTCTCTCTTGCCAATATGGCTAAAGATCTTGCTCAGGCTCTTCTGTGGTTTCTGAAATTTTGGGTTCCTGGGCTCCTCCTGCCCCTGGCTGCTCCTGGACATCGCTGGATTTGCACTCAGCTCTAGGCTGCCTCTCAGTCCTCAGCACATTTGCACTGTGAAAGGTTGTGCCCATGGCATTACATATGAGGGGCTGAGAAGGCCTCCTGCCCTCCTGTCCTGTCAGAGGGTCCTCTGAGGGCCTGCACTTGTCACCATATTTGGTCTCTGTGTTGTATGCAGACCTCTGGGCTTCCTTACACACAGGAAAGGGGACAGGGAGAAGATGACACAGGGTGGAAAGTGACGTTTTTGCTACCACCTTCTCTCCTGGATCTTTGTGAGGAGGTTCTCCTGGGACATTGGCAGCCTCAGCTCTGCATTTGGCCCCAGACTCAGTGGTGGCTGATGAGGGAAAGGCAGG
>NW_007754486.1:0-755 GCF_000696425.1 Galeopterus variegatus | reverse complement strand
CTCCAGAAGGGTTGCGGGGTTCTGGTGTCCTGCTCGTCACCCAGTGATTTTAATGTATTCCACAGAGAATCCAGGGAATAGTCTGATTTCTCTTTTTGTTTGTCGTTCCTGATCTTCTGTGCTATTCTCTTGGTGATTAGCCTCTCCAGTAGCTTCTGGATATTAGGGTTGACAAACGAGGGGCCACCAGCCTCCAGGTGGCTTTGTGTGGGGTCTCCCGAGAATGGGGCCTCTGATGNTCTTGTTCCTTCTTCGAAGGGTGACAATCCATGCGTGGGATAGAAGTTGGGATAAGAAGTTTGGCCTGCATCTGGTCTGTAGGACAAGCTGCTCCCCGGGCCACAATCTGTGGGGAGTAGCATGGTGGGATGGAGAGACAGGATGAGGTGTGGGGCTGGCCGTGGGTCTCAGCCAGAGGTGAGGGCTGGGACAGCGGCGAGGCTTGAGTTAGAGGTTGGGGTTGGGGCACGTGGGGGGACCAGAGTCGGGGCTGAAAAAATTGTGGGGATAGTTGAGTCTGATTTTGTACTGGAAAGGAATGAGAGAGTTCATTGAATAAAACAGGGAAAATCCAGTGGGGAACCGGAGACCCTGATTGTCACCACCAGGGACTCGCTGTGCAGAAACGGGAGGCCCCAGTAGAGCTGGCTGCTTTTCCGCTGTAAATGGTCCTCCAAGACCTTGGGATCAGAGAGCGGCTCAGGACCGGGCAGCTGCTTTGGTTTGTCTTTCATGCTCCAGAAGGGTTGCGGGGT
>NW_007754485.1:7426-7974 GCF_000696425.1 Galeopterus variegatus | reverse complement strand
GCAGGGGCTGGTAGCTGGCCAGGTGTATGGTCTAAGCCCAAGGGTGTGGGGAGGAACAGATGTTCCGACACAGGCACAAACGATCCCATCAGCACTGACTAAGGATATGTGGAGGCGGGAGGATGAAAGAGACGTGACTGGAAAACTGGATGAGGCAGGGATTGGTATGAGGCTGGGCTGCTCAAGGAAGGTTTGGGGGTGTGGAGTCTGGGAAGAATTTGGAAGAAGGAGCATGTCTTGGAGGGAAAAGATACTGTGAAGTGGGAAGAAGCATCGGAGGGGCCAGCATGATGGAATTTGATTGATCCAGCAGCAGATGAGAGATTTCAGGACAGAGCAGCTAGTGAATGGGGGACGGTGACCAGGAGTTGATGGTGAGAAACATCCACTGTGGGTTTTCCTGCACAGTGGGTAACGGCCTGTCACAAGAGGCAGCCATGTCAGTGTGGACAATCTGAACGTCATCAGCAAACCTGATTTAGAGGCTCTTAACAGGATTTGACTTCCCTGACATGGTCTCACATTCCTGTTCCTGACTAAATATCTTT
>NW_007754485.1:734-3245 GCF_000696425.1 Galeopterus variegatus | reverse complement strand
TTTTTTTTTTTTTTTTTTTTTTTTTTATCCTTGTCCTCTCCAGTCCAGCTTTATACTGACCTTAGAACTTCTGGTGTTAAACCTGTCACATGGTGTTATATGTTTCATTCCCTCAGCATTTTTTTGTGTATGTTAGCAAAACAAACAGCCTCTTGTCTACTGTGAGCGTGCAAAGACAAGTCTTTTGGAGGAGCTTGGGTAAGCGCTGGAAAGGGACTTAAATTTCGGCTTCATGTGCGTGACTGTTGAAGGCTCCCTGTCAGTCGGCCCTGGGCGGCCCAGGAAGGGGGATGACAGTGAGGGAAGGACAACAGTTCCCGTCTCCCAGAAGCACAAAGACAGGTGGGGCTGAAGGGGAAGATATGAGAAGGAAAGCCGTAAAGGAGACTTCTTTGCCCTCACGAGGCACCAAGAATTCAGTGCTGCTTTCCAAGACCCCTGGGATTAGCACACAGTGCAGACTGTCCCTGATTTACAATGGCTCAACTTATGATTTTTTGACTTCATGATGGGTTTATCTGAATGTGACCCAATTGTGAGTTGAAGAGTTACTTATGATTTATGGTGGGGTTATGGTTTCTACTGATGCATGTCGCTTTTGCACCATCGTAAAGTCAAAAAAGTCAAACCATTGTAAGTTAGGGATCATCTGCTGTCCCTGACTTATTATGGTTAAATGCAACTTTGACTTATGATATTTTGATAAGTTGAGGAGCAGCTGTACATGCATATCCCATTGGTGCCTGGTGTAGGGCCTCCACCTGGGCTAACTGAGAGTACAGGAATGCTTTGCCTCTTGAGGGATGCTTTGTCTAAGTCCACTTGGATTGTTTTTCAGGGGTTTGTTGTGGTCACATTTCGATTTCCACCCTCCCTCTCACACCTGTTGAAGTCACTGCCTGACTATCTCACAAACCTTTCCCTCTACTCCACTCTCAGCCTAGCCCAGGCCCACTTGGTTGCTTGCCTGGCTCATGGCAGTGGTCTTGTCTCCAATGCCTGTTTTCTGCATTGCTTTTTCAACTCGATCTCTCTCCTGGGATCATAATAATCTTTCTAAAATAAAACGCTGAACATGTCAACATTGCAAACTCATCATTCCTCAGTGGGCATCGTCTGCCTTCAGGGTAATATTCCAACAACTTGGCATGGCCTGTAAGGCCCTGCACCATCTGACCAGCCCTGCTCTCTTATCCCAGGCACATGTCCACAGTACGCACGTGTTCTCCACACTTCTGTTCCTTTGTACATGTTGTCTCCCCTCCTAAGAAGGTACCTTACTTCCCATCTCATGACCCACTCCACATTGTTCTGTGACAAACTCCTACTTCCAAACACCCAGCACAAATACCACTCATATTAACCCTTCTCTCATCCCTGCCCATACCAAGCCCAACACACACACAGTAGAATTCAGGCCTCTGTGTCTCTCATGTAGGCACTTACATGTCACAATTGTATTATTACTGGCTTGTATGTTTGACCTCCTAACTGACAGGACTCCTTGAAGGCAGACTCTGAGATGTTTTTGTTTCCCAAGTGCTCAGCATTGGACCCAGCATACAAGAAATCCTCTGCAAATGTTTTACTATAGAATATCATCTGTTTCATTTACTATTGCATGCCCAGCACTGCCTGGCACAGAGTAAGCACTCTATAAATACTTATTGAATGAACAAATGAGGGGATGAAAGAATGGGTGAATGAGGTGCATTACCTTTTTGGAGCTCTACCTTCAGCAAATGAATCTCAAGAGCTCATTTGTTCTTCCCCAGCCTCATTTTTCTCTCAGGGTGATGAAAACTACAAAAATATTACTAAAAGAAAACCTAAGTAAATGGAAAAACATCTTGTGTTCATGGAACAGGAGACCTAGTATTGTTAAGATAAAAATACAACCCAAAGTGATCTATAAATTCAATGTAATTTTTATCAGAGTCCCAATGCAGAAATGGAAAAACTCATCCTAAAATTAATATAAAATTTCAAGTATCCCAGAAAAGGCAAAATAAACAAAGCTGGAAGACTCACCTTTCCTGATTTCAAAACTTACAACAAAGCTACAATAATCAAAACAGTGTGTACTGGCAGAGATTAGACATATAGATCAATGAAGTAGAATTGAGGGCCCAGAAATAAACCCTCACATGGACAAGAGTCCAAGACCATTCAATCTGTCTTTAACAAATGGTGCTGTGAAACTGCAAAAGAATGTAGTTAGTCTTTTATCTTATACCACACACAAAAATTAACTAAAAATGGATAAAGGACCTAATTATAAGAGCTAAAACTATAGAACACTTGGAAGAAAACAAAGGGAAAAATCTGTATAACCTTGGACTTGGCAATGGTTTTTAAAATATGAATAGAATACAAAAATCACAGGCAATGAAAGAAAAATTAGAAAAATTGGACTTTATCATAAATTAAAAGCTTTTGTAAAAAAAAGGAAAAACAACAACAAAAAAAGAAAAAACAAAAAAGAAAACAAAAAAGAAAAAATGTAAAAGT
>NW_007754485.1:0-593 GCF_000696425.1 Galeopterus variegatus | reverse complement strand
AAAAACAACAACAAAAAAAGAAAAAACAAAAAAGAAAACAAAAAAGAAAAAATGTAAAAGTTTTTATTCATCAAAGGACACTATCAAGTGATATCAGGCAGAGTAGGAAGTGCCAGGAGTGAACCTCCCTACCTAGAAAACAATTGCATTTGCAGAATCTGTCTTATGTAAATATATTAGAAGTTTGCAGTCTACTCAAAGGCTTGCAACTTCCAAATGAAGGATTAGGAGACAAATTATGGTTAATTTTGGTTAACTCCAGCTCTTAGCACACCAACAGCTACCCATCCCTAGCCCACTCAGCTCTATGGCAGGCAGTTGTGTACTTGTTCCTGGAAAAGCTTCCATGTGCCTTGGAGGAGCCAGAGCGAACAATAAGGTCTTTGTCCTTCAAATATTGGGGATCTGTGTTCTGACTGGTGATTTCTGTTTGTAATCATAGAGAGAAAGGAAAAGAGGTGGCAGCCATTGTTGAACCTCCCCCCCATCACTGTTGCAACCCTCTCTGACTGAAGCAGTTTCCAGGGGATTTAAAAGGCGAGTATCTATTTTTTTCTTTTTCTTTTACCTTCATATTCCCCATTTTCTCCTTT
>NW_007754484.1:2579-7975 GCF_000696425.1 Galeopterus variegatus | reverse complement strand
CTCAGCCTGTAATTTTCTACTTGCCTTTGATTATCTGAATGTTGAGTCACTATGCCATGAGGAAAAGTGAAGATGTTATAATTAGTCAGTGTTTTTAGCTTCCTAATTAAATTTTTTCTTTTTTTAAAAAAAGCACCTGTTATGCAGAAAAATGCTTTTGTACGGATTTTTAAAATATCTGCTTTTCCTCTTTTAGAATAATTTGAAAGCAGGTTTTAAATTTTCATGTACTTTTGAATAGTATTTAGTGTATATTTAGTATGATATGTATTAGAAAAATGATACAGTGAAAATAATGATAAATGTTTACTTTCAGTATATTAATACTTTCTATTGTTTCAATATTATAACAGCTATATATGTAAGTATGTATTTTTGTATATGTTTTTCTGTTTGAATATACCAAACAAATAGTTAGCAGTAGTATTGTTTAGACTATGCAACAAGCAGGAATTTCTTTTATAATTAAAATAAATGAAATTTTTAGAAGTCGCTAGTATAACAGCATTCTCAGATTATAAACAAAACAGAAATGTAAAAAAAAAAATAGACTAAAATATGTCATTTTGCATTGGTTGTGTTCTAGATCCCATTAAAATCATAACTCTCTACGCTCTACTCTTTTTTTCTTTTTGGTAGGTCAGACAAACAGAAGAGAAGGGCAATTATTTTACTCCAGCCAAATTTGAATGAGGGGAAATAAAATATTGTAGATAGTTAGCTATTGAGTTGGTTTAATATTTTCCTCTAACAAACTGATAAAATAATTCAATTACTTTATTTCAAAGATTCCTCAACATTTTATTTTTATGTTCAAGTGAATTGAAAATGTGGTAAAACATGAAATAGTGGAAAGGAAAAATTATTCAGTCTATGTGAGTGTGTGTGCGTGCACGTGTATGAGTGTACTTATATAAACCATGGAGTAAAACAGCTTATAATAATTAAATACATGCTTAATGTATTTTTTCTTCCTTTTTCAATAAAATGCCAATTTGAGGATTGTTTTCAAAAGAATTTTAGGAATGTATTAGTGTTTAATTTTGCTTGTAATTAAAAACTTCAAAATGTAAGCACAGCAGCCTGTAGACAGAGTTGATTTTTTTAAAAAGTCACAGTTTCAGAAGAGAATAATAAAAGACAAAGAAAGAATCCTAAAAATAGCAAGAGAAAATCATGAAGTCACCTACAAGGAGGTCCTCATCAGACTAACAGCAAATTTCTCAGTAAACACCTTACAGGCCAGAATAGAATGGGGTGATATATTCCAAGCACTAAGAGTAAAAAAAAGTGCCAGTCAAGACTACTGTACCCAGGAAGGCTACCCAGAAATAAAGGAGAAATAATGATATTCCCAGACAAACAAAAAATTGTGGGAGTTCACCACCACATGACCAGCCCTACAAGAAATCCTCAAAAGAATCCTGTATCTGGAATCCTAAAAGCAATAATCACTACCATGAATACACGTGAAAGAACAAAACCCATTGGTATAGCAGATATGCAAATGAGAAAGAGAAAGAAACTGTATGTCTTATATACCTTATATATCTTATCTTATACTTCAAAAAAACAACAAACACCAATGACAAATACTAAAAGGGAAAGAAAGGAAAAAAAACAAATTTAAAACAATCGTACAAAAATCAATAATATGCCAGGAGTAAGACAACACCTTTCAATAACCACCCTAAATATAAAAGGATTGAATTCCCCACTCAAAATATATAGACTGACTTAATGGATTAAAAACTAGACCTAACTCTATGCTAACTACAGGAAATTCACCTTACCTATAAAGACACACACAGACTAACAGTGAAGGAATGGAAAATGATATACCATGCAAATGGAAGCCAAAATACAAGCAAGAACAGATATTCTATACTCTTATTGTAGACAAAAAAGACTTTAAACCAAAAACCATAAAAGGAGACAAAGAAGGACTTTATATAATGATAAAGGGATCTTTCCAGGAAGAAGTCATAACAACCGTAAGTACATATGCACCCAACATTGGAGCACCCAGATATGCAAAGCAAACACTGTTAGACCTAAAGAGAGAGACTACAATACAATAATAGTTGGGACCTCAACACACCCCTTCAACATTGGACAGAACATCTAGGCAGCAGGTAAACAGAATCACAGGATTTAAACTACACTTTAGACCATTGGACCTGGCATTCATCTACAGAACATTTCATACAATAACTACAGAACATACATTCTTCTCATCAGCTCATGGAACATTCTCCAGGATAGACCATGTGTCAGGTCACAAAGTCTCAGCAAATTTTTAAAAACTGAATTTCAAGAATCTTTTCAGACAACAACAGATTAAAACTAGAAATCAATAGCAAGCAATACTTTAGAAACTATACAAATAAATGGAAACTAAACAACATACTCCTGAACAGCCTATAAGTCCAAGAAGAAATTAAACAGGAAATCAAAAAATTTCTTGAAACTAATGAAAATAGACACATCATACCACAACTTATGGGATAGTGCAAAAGCAGTACTAAGAAGGGAGTTTAGTGCAATAAACACTACATCAAAGAATAGAAAGACTTCAGATAAACAACCTAGCATTATATCTCAAAGAACTAGAAAAACAGGAACAATTCAATCCCAAAATTAATAGATAGGAAGAGGTAATTAACATCAGAGCAGAACTAAATGAAAGAGAGATCCCCAAAATGATACAAAAGATCAATGAAACAAAAGTTTGTTTTTTTGAGAAGATAAACAAAGTAGAAAAACCATTAGCTAGACTAACTAAAAAAAGAAGACAGAACACCCAAATAACAAAAATCAGAAATGAAAAAGGAGACATTACAAGCAATCCACAGAAATACAAAGAATCATTAGAGACTATTATGAATAACTATATACCAACACATTTGAAAACCTGGAAGAAAAGGATAAATTTCTGGACACATACAAACTGCCAAGACTGAACCAAAAAGAAATAGAAACCCCAAACAGACCAATAACAAGCAACAAGATTGAAGCAGTAATCAGCAGTCTCCCAGCTAGGAGAAGCTCAGGACTGGATGGCTTCACAGCTGAATTCTACCAAACCTTTAAAGAGGAATTACTACCAACCTTTTTCAAACTATTCCAAAAAATTGAAACAGAGGCCTCTCTTCCAAACTCATTCTGTGAGGCCAGCATCACCTTCATACTAAAACCAGACAAAGATACAACAACAAAAAAATAAACTACAGACAATATGCCTGATGAACATAGACACAAAAATCTTAAACAAAATATCAAAATATTAGGAAATAAAATACAGCAGCACATTAAAAAGATAATATATTATGATCAAGTGGGATTCATCCCAGGGATGCAGGGATGCTTCAATATACACAAATAAATCTGATACACCACATCAACAAAATCGAGAACAAAAGCCATATGAATATCTCAATAGATGTTGAAAAAGCATTTGACAAAATTCAACACCCCTTTATGATAAAGAACAATCACATTAATACATCGAATTTCAGGAGAGAACGGAACTGTGCTTGCTACATGTAGGAAAGGGGGAGGGAGTTAGCAGGAAATTGATTAATGGACACAAAGAATAACTACATTTTGCAATACTGAATATGCTAATTATCCTGATTTGATAATCACATATTGTACACAAGTATTGATAGTCAACTCTATACCCCACAATTATGTACAATCAATTATATTTCAATTACAAAAATTATATTGTCACAAAAATTATTTAACTTTGGATCATGTGGTGAAGGACATTCTATATGCTTTCTAACCACTGACTAGGTATAATTAAAAATAGTCATTTGTCTTCCTTAGTTCATGGTATTTTTAATAAAAATTATGATTACAGAAGCTGACGTGAAGCATTAAATTAATAAATACCACATTTCATATACAAGTCATAAGCCAATCTCTATAATAAAGTACCAACTAGAGAAAAGCAGGGGGAAGTAAAATTCATTTCACAGTGCTCAAAATTATTATAGATTTTATTGGATATAGAGATTAGCCCAATAAGTCTTCACAATATCTCTCTAAAACAGGTAGAAGAGAGAAAAAATTGGTTACTTCAGTACTATAAATTCAGTATTTTTGATAATCCTCTCTGGATCAACTTATATTAGGACTCCTAACTGATGAAATAAGTCCAAAATGGCAGTCTTGCCAGAATGAATTAATTTCCCTGTTTAAAGATGGTAACTTTTAACTGGCCTTACTGTTGATGAAATAAGCTATACACCCAAATTGGTTCATGCGTCAAACACTGTACTATTTTGACATGTTGAGTCCCTGGGTTCTAGAGTCTGTGAGTACTAACAAGGATGGCAACATTAACAGGCTGCCTAGGTTCCTGCTCTGCAACTTTAGTAACATTAAGTGTCCATCACTTACACATTCTTAGAACTTTTAAGGAAAATGACTGCTGATGAATCAAGTTAGGCTGACTAAGGGTAGAGGACGTATAAAAATCTAAGGGACTAGTTAAAAATAGTCCTGTTATGCTGATTTTTTAACTTTAAAATTGTCCATCTTATCTTTACAAATGGCTCTCATCCTCCTGGTTACTGGCTATTTTATTTGTGAAGAAGGGCGCCTCTGCTATTTGTTCTCATGGCAGCCTATTTTCTCCTTGATATCTTTTGCATACCTGTATTATTTAAAATATTACTTGTAATTATTTTTGTCTGCTTCTCCATTTACTGTTTATTTTTTTTCCCTTGGACACTGTCAATTCCATGAGGGTAAGATCTTTATATATATAGCTTCCACTACAGTAAACCTGTGCCTCCAAAACAACTGGCGTATAGACAGTCAATAAACACTTATTTTTCCACTAAATCTTTATTGGCTGCAGCCTGCTTTTCTATGTTTGTTTGCCCATTTATACTTTATCCAAATTTCATCGGCATAAAAAATATCTAGAAGGAGGGATGGAAAAAAGGAGAGTGATTTTTCTCAGGGACTTCACATTTCAACTTTCTTGACCGCCCATTAGAATAACCTGAGGAACATATATTAATATATCAATGCACAGGTCCTACACTAGGCCAAATTAAAGCACAATCATTAAAGATGGAGCCAAGGTATCAGATTCTTCAGTTACCAGTAACAGAACTCCGAAATTCCAATTTTAATTGACTTTAAAAAATAAATAAAGGCAGAGAGTGAGGAATGGGAGGGGGAAAGAGAGTTCACTGCTTTGTTGTACAGTCCAGGGGCAAATAATGGCTTCAAGCAGGACAAAATCCAGATATTTAAATTGCTCTGTCAGATATCTGTCATTCTGCACACCTTGACTCTGCCTTCTGTGAAGGCTGCATTCTCGGAAATGCTGTCCCCATCAGATGGAAGTCAGATGCTCGTGATGTGCCTGCCTT
>NW_007754484.1:0-571 GCF_000696425.1 Galeopterus variegatus | reverse complement strand
AGAACCTCACACCCCAGTGGCTTAAAACAATAAATTGAAGAAACCAGTCATGGGTACCTTATACATATAACAATAACAACAATATGTGTGGTATTTCCCATTGTTAAATGGTATCAAAATGCCTTCCCAAACTGAAAGAGTAGTTTGGGAGTTAAGATGAAGAATGGTAAACCGTACATGTATATTAATGTCCTGAGCTTCTATTTAGAGGCACTAGGTAAGTGGCTAGACCAAGCAGCGGGATAAAATGAAGATCTCCTTTGAGTGTTAGTAAACAGAAAGAAAAGGATTTTGACACACAGCCAATTCTCATTTGCAACAGTTATGTTCTTTGGAGTTGCTGTGAACACTGAATTAGCAAATACTGAACCATTGCTCTTATGGAAAATACAAGGTTAGGTTCCTGCTAGCCTCTGGTCACAACATTTCTGTCAATAAATAAACTTGTTTTGTGTGCGCTTCTGTTAAAGACACCTTATTTAATATGTTATTGATTGTTTCTGTTAAAGACATCTTTTTTTTTTTTAATTTTTATTTTGTCAATATACAATGTATATGATTATTATGGCCC
>NW_007754483.1:7383-7975 GCF_000696425.1 Galeopterus variegatus | reverse complement strand
TAATCCGTGTATCTGTTTTTATGCTAGTACCATGCTGTTTTGATTATTATACCTTTGCAGTATAGTTTAAAGTCAGGTAGTGTTATGCCTCCAGCTTTATTTTTTTGCCCAGAATTTCTTTGGCTATTTGTGGTCTTTTGTTATTCCATATGAATGTCTGGGTAGTTTTTTACATTTTTGAGAAAAATGTCAGTGTAATTTTGATGGGGATTTCATTGCTCCTGTAAATCACTTTGGGTAATATGGACATNTGAGATTTGATTTGTGACCTAACATGTGGTTTATCTTAGAGAACATCCAATGTGCTGATGAAAAGAATGTATATTCTGTACTTGTTGGATGAAATATTCTGCAGATAACTTCCAGGTCCAAATGGTCTAAAATGCATTTTAAATCCTATGTTTCTCTGTTGAATTTTTGCCTGAATGGTCTGTCCAGTGATGAGAGGGGTGTGTTCAGGTCCCCTGCTATTATTATAATGGGGTCTACCTCTTCCTTTAGGTCTAAAAGTGTTTGCTTTATATGTATGGGTGTTATGTGCATAATTATTTATGATGTTATGTCTTCTTACTGGATTGATCCTTTTATCATT
>NW_007754483.1:4989-5357 GCF_000696425.1 Galeopterus variegatus | reverse complement strand
AGACACAGAAAGAGAAATACTACATGTTCACACTCATAACTGTGTGCTGAGAAAGAAGGAAGGAAAGAAAGAAAGAGAGAGAGGAAGAAAGGAAGGAAGGAAGGAAGGAAGGAAGGAAGGAAGGAAGGAAGGAACACAATAATACATTGAACTTTCAGAAGGAAAGAACAAACCTAAGGATACTAGAGATGGGGGGGAGGGGGCGTTGGAGTGTGATAGGTCTGGTTGAAGGCATGGAGAAAGATTACAATTTTTAGTGATGAATGTACTAATAATATTTATTTTCTTCAATTGTGAATCGTCAACCCCTCCCCCCCAAAAAAGAAGCATTTTTGTCCTTGTAAGTAGCAGCAGGATTTACCTTTATA
>NW_007754483.1:2538-2948 GCF_000696425.1 Galeopterus variegatus | reverse complement strand
GTTATTTCAACAGACATTTATGAGCATACTTCAAAAAGTTTGTGGAAAAATAGAATTCAAAGATAAATCAAATCTTTCCATGAACTTTTTGAAGTACCTCCATGCAGTGTGCAGGGCGGCACTGGTCTAGCTGTACCAGCTGTTAAATTCTAAAATACACCTAGACCGTTTGGGACATAGCTGCCTCTGTTAACGCTTCATGTGCCCACCACCCCTCCCAGACACTACAATTGAGTGCCAGAGGGATAATAACCAGTACTACTGGAGGCTGTTTAGGTCAGCATTGTTTCTGATCAATTAATACCCTTGTCCTACTGGTTATATTTTGAATACCATCCCTGATCCATGTCCACTCTTTACAAGACTTAGTGACGTAAGGAGAAGAAAGCAGAAGGGACCAAAAAATAGAG
>NW_007754483.1:0-362 GCF_000696425.1 Galeopterus variegatus | reverse complement strand
TGGTCATATTCATGAAGTCTGTACCCAATCCTAGTTCCTGGAGTGATTCTCCTATGTTTTCTTTAAGGAGTTTTACTATTTCAGGGTGTAAATTTAATTCTTTAACATATTTTAGGTTGATTTTGGTATATGGAGAGAGATAGGGGTCTAGATTCATTCTCCTGCATATGGATATCCATATTTCCCAGCACCATTTGCTGAGAGGCAATCTCTTCCCCAGTGTGTAGACTTGCTGTCTTTGTCAAAGATCAGATGGCTGTAGGTCTGTGGGTTGATTACTGGGTTCTCTATTCTATTCAATTAATCCGTGTATCTGTTTTTATGCTAGTACCATGCTGTTTTGATTATTATACCTTTGCAGT
>NW_007754482.1:7524-7975 GCF_000696425.1 Galeopterus variegatus | reverse complement strand
CGCGCCGTGGAGAAGCCGCGGTCCCCACTGCCTCGGCCCGGGCCCCACTCCCAGGTGCGAGGTTGGGCAGGACTCGCGCCGGGAGGGTGGCCGCGCGCTCTCCGGCGCAGTTTCAAGAAGTGTTTAAGGGGGACCTCGTGGGCTGGGAAGGGGAATGACTTGCCTGGACACCTCGCTCGCTACCCGGCCCAGCGTTGCACCTCCGCCGCCCGTGCCCCTGCTCTCCTGCCCCTCCGAGACCGGTGTTGCCCCCAGCTCCCTGCCCTCGGCTCGGCCTGGTCCCCAAGGGAGCTGTGCGTGGCCAAGTTTTTCCGTAGCTCTTGGTGGCTGTACCGAGCCTATTTCCAGGCTTCCCTCGTCCCTCCGGGGAACTCCGCGGGACCAGAGGAGTGAGCCAGCCGAGTTCGAGGTTTGGGGACAGTGCTCTGCTCAGTCCCAGAGAGATGCTGCC
>NW_007754482.1:0-1844 GCF_000696425.1 Galeopterus variegatus | reverse complement strand
ACAGAACTGGAGTGTGGGAGAGTGGGTGGGGACCTCTCTCTTGAGTCACTTTTGTCACCCCCATCCTCCTCTGTGCTCTGCAAGCCTGATACCATAAAAAGGGAACTCACATTTCAAGTAGCGGGGCTGTCTGCAGTGGACTTGGGATAAGAGAGCTGAGGGGTGTCTGCTCTTTGCATGAGACTTAAGACTCTTAGGATAGAAAAGAGAATAGGAGCAAGTTTCTCCTTCCTGCTCACTGGTTTTCCTGGGAGAAATACCCACCTCACACACAGGTGCCTTTGTTTCATGCTCAGTCATCCAACTCCTATTGAGGTAGAAAAAATAGGAGCCAGAAAACATCTGGGTCTAGGTCCTGGCTCTGCTGCTGGCTAGTTGTGGAACTTTGGACAAGCTGCCTCACCTTTCTGAGCCTCCGTTTTCCCACCTGTAGAATGGGATTGATAACAGTCTCTACCTCATAGGGTGATGGGGAGAGTAAAATGAGCCACCCTGATCTAAAATACCTAGAATAGGTTCTGACTTTTGCTTAGTTGGCACTTGACAGATGGTTAGGAGTTAGAGAGGCAGGATGGTATGGTGCCCAAGAGCCTGGAGTCCAGAGTTTGGGTTCACATCTTGGCTCGGCCACTTGCTATTTGCAGAACGTTAGGCAAGTTATTTAACTTCTCTGTGCCTCAGTTTCCTCACCTGTAATACAAGGATGATGCTAGTACCTCCCTCATGGGGTTGTTATATAGATCAGATATGTAAATGTATGAAAAGGACTTGCAATAGTGCCTGACATATGAGCGAGCTATTAATTTTAGTCCCTGCAAGCTTCTGCTGGTTTGATTCTTGTGACTGATCACCTTAGCACCTAACAGAATTTCTTGCAGGGTGGTGTCAGTGCCGAAACAGGAAGGTGGAAGGGGAGAAACTCCACTACTGAGGGCCTTTACTGAAGAAAAACTCTGCTTCTTCAGCTTCTGCCTTTTTAAATAAACCAACTTGGCCTTTGCAAATGGTGACTCTGGGGCTGGAGTGAAGTGACTGGCACCCGCATGGCAATCTGTGAATGAGATGCAAAGCACATTCTGAGGTGACAGCCTTCTCCCAGGGGTTCAGTGTGGGGCTGTACCTGGCCCTTCCCCCCTGAGGCTGCCCGCTCTGCCAGGCTGTGGCCAGTCTACCAAGGGGAGGGTGGCTCTCCACACTTCTGCCCACCTGCCCTTCCCCTCTAGCCGGGGCCTGCTTGTCATCCACCTATGCTCAGCTTGAAAAGCCAGCTTGAAGCAGTGCTGCCCGTCTGCCACTGCCAGCCCGCAGTATCTGCCTTATTAAAGTACTGCAGCTCTGGCTGCCTGCAGGCCCCAGGAGATCTGGAGGAGGGCCAGATGGAAAGGTGCAGGCTGTGCAGCTGCCCAGCCACATTGGGTGACTGGCCTTGGTAGTTTTCCAAGGAGCAAGTCTACCCGCTCATCCAGCTTGGCTGCTCAGAGGTCTGCAGCCTGGCCTGGCTGATTGGATGAACAGTGGTCAGGACAGCCTCTGCCTGACAATGTTAAGTAACCTTGAATTGATGGCCTGCTGGTGAAATGAAAGTTCTTGTTGACAAGGCAGGTCTGGCCGGCACACTTCTGGGTGATTATCTGCATGATTGCATGAGTTATTAGCAAAGCAGGATTTGCAGCAGCAGGTGTGTCTGTGTACACACGTGCATGCATGGAGTCATTGACTGCCCTTCATTGCATACACAGTCTTGGGAACTGTGACTGAATCCCGATTCCCCAGTCACGCTCACGCTGTATTTTACAGATCCTAAGACACTCTTTTCTTTCATATTTTAACATCACAGATTGATA
>NW_007754481.1:0-7975 GCF_000696425.1 Galeopterus variegatus | reverse complement strand
AGAAATAACTAAGATCAGAGCAGAACTAAATGAAATAGAGACCCAAAAAATGATACAAAAGGTCGATGAAACAAAAATTTGGTTTTTTGAGAAGATAAACAAAATAGACAAACTATTAGCTAGGTTAACAATAAAGAAGAAGAGGAGGAAGAGGAGGAGGTGGAAGAGAAGACCCAAATAACAAAAACCAGAAATGAAAAAGGAAACATTACAACTGATGCCACAGAAATACAAAGAATCATTAGAGACTGTTATAAACAACTATACGGCAACAAATACGAAAACCTGGAGGAAGAGGATAAATTTCTGGACACGTACAAGCTACTATGACTGAACCAAGAAGAAACAGAAAACCTTGACAGACCAATAACAAGCAATGAGATTGAAGAGGATAAGCAGTCTCCCAACAAAGAAAAGCCCAGGATCAGATGGTGTTGCTGAATTCTACCAAACCTTTAAAGAGAAATTAATAACAAGTCTCTTCAAACTATTCCAAAAAATTGAAACAGAGGCCACTGTCTCAATCTCATTCTATGAGGCCAGCATCACCCTGATACCAAAACCAGACAAAGATACAACAGCAACATAAAAAAACTACATGCTAATATCTCTGATGAACATAGACACAAAAATCCTCAGCAAAATATTACCAATCAGAGTACAGCAACACATCAAAAAGATTATACACTGTGATCAAGAGGGATTCATCCCAGGGGGACAAGGATGGTTCAACATACACAAATCATCAAATAAGATACACCACATCAACAGAATCAAGGACAAAAAACATCTGATTATCCCAACAGATGCAGAAAAAGCATCTGACAAATTTGAACATCCTTTCATGATAAAGGCTCTCAACAAATTAGGTATAGAAAAAGTATCTCAACAATAGAAGCCATTTACCACAAACCCACTGCCAATGCCATTCTGAATGAACAGGAACAAGATGAGGATGCCCACTCTCATCACTCCTATTTAAAATAGTATTGGAAGTATTAGCCAGAGCAATCGGGCAAGAGAAAGAAATAAAGGGCATCCAGATTGGAAAGGATGAAGTCAAACTGTCCCTGTTTGCAGATGATCTGATCCTATATAGAGAAAAAAATCAAAAGACTCTACCAAAAAACTCCTAGAGCTAATGAACAATTTCAGTGACGTTGCAGGATACAATACCAACATGCAAAAACCAGTAGCATTTTTACACCCTGATAACAAAGTAGCAGAAAAAGAAATCAAGAAAGCATGACCACTTACAATAGTCACCAAAACCAAAAAATGCCTAGGAATCAATCTAACCAAGGAGGTAAAAGATCTCTACAACAAGAAATACAAATCACTACTGTAAGAAATTAAAAAGGACACAAAAATGTGGTTTACTACTTGTAAGTGCTTTGCCACTGTCTTTTCAACTCCACTGTTTCAGATTAGAAACTGCTGTCATTCAAACTGATGTTCTCCTCTAATGCAGCATTTCCTTCTGGCTGCTTTCAAGATTTTTCCCTGTCTTTAATTTTCATGGGTTTAATTATGATGTAGCATGGTATAAATTTCACTGGGTTTATCTCATTTAGGTTTTACTTAACTTCTTGAGTTTGTAGATTTATGACTTCTGGAAAATTTGAGGAGTTTTCAGCCACTATTTTTGGCATACTTTTCAGCCCCATTCTCTCTCATCTCTCCTTTTGGATGTTTGATAATATGAATGTCAGCTCTTTGGTTTGTCCTACATGTCCCTGTGACTTTGTTTGTTAGTTTATTTATTTATTCAGATTGGTTTAATTCTATGCCTGTCCTCAGTTCATTGATTATATCCTCTAATGAGTGCTTTACTTTGGTCACTGCATTTTTTAATCTATAATTTCCACTTGGTTTTTGCTTCAACTGCTATTCCTTTCTTAGGTTTTCTAATTCTTCATGTTTCAAGAGAATTCATAATCACTAGTCAAATCACTTTTACGATGACTACTGTAAAATCCTTGTCAGATAATTCCAACATTTAATTGATCTTGGTATTGACATCTATTGGTCATCATTTCTCATTCATTTATGATTTCTCTGGTTCTTGATATGACAAGTAACTTTCACTTGTATCTTGGACATTTTGGATAATATATTATACTTTTTCATTTTTTATTTTTTCCTGGCAGCTGACTGGGACAGGGATGGAACCCTGGAACTTGGTGTTATCAGCACCATGCTCTAACCAATTGAGCTAACACTCCAGCCCCTGGATAATATATTATGAAATTCTGTAGTCTAGTTAATTCAAACTTTTGGGAAGGCAATCTCTCCTGTTGAGGTTTAGCACTTTGGTCAGGTGTGTGTGTGCATGAGCTTCTCTCTGGGCCCCACCCACTACCTCAGATGTGGAGCACTGACTTATACCACATCTTCACCTCCATGTGAGGTTGTAAGATCAGTTCTTGCTGGGTCCCTGTGTCACCAGGGATGGTTGATGCAGAGGAATGACTCATACTGATTTGTTGTTATCTCTGGCACCAGATGTTAACTATCCTTTGGGCTCTACTGACTCCAAAGAACAAGTGGAAAATCCCTGAGGAATAAGTGGCTCCCTCCCACCCTCCTGCCTTACTGGTACAGGCTGGCAGTGGTGACTCAGCTCTCCATTGCCCTTGCTGACACCAGGAAGGGTGTAAGCTGAGTGTTGACTCCCCCTCCAAATCCAATTCCTTCCTCCAGCTTATGCTAGGTTTTATTGGGGTCTCAGCTTTCTTGTTGGACCTGCTGAGGTCAGTGGTTGGAGGAGGGGAAAAAATGACAGTGACCACTGTTCTATTCTTCTTCCTTCAGTCTTCTTGCTGTAGCTGGGTGTGAGAGTTCGCCTTCTCCCCACGACTCACTGACATCTGAGGTGGTATTGGAGAGGGGATTGAAGAGCTTTCTAGCCCTGACTTGACCCACCTTGTTGGGGCTCATTGCCTGGTAGGGGCTAAGGCTCAGTTACCTACAACATAGCAATGGGGAAAAAATTCATTCTTTGAATTCCTCTGAGTCATATGCCAGAAATGACACAATAGTTTATCATCAGTCGTTACTTTTAGTTATCTCATAGCTGACAGCTTGATTAGTTCCTTCAAAGTTATTGAAAAGAAAGAAATGAAACTAGAAGATTCAAAACAGGATTTTTTTTCTACATCACAGTTGGTAATTCTTTTATAAAATAGGGGGAAGTTGATTGACAAAGACATATTTTGACCTTAACCAAAGATTTATTCTCAGGAGGGTTATGTTTAGGAAAGACAACATAATAATGTTATTGATGATAGAACATCTATGAATCACAATTTGAAGACTCCTGCTAGAGAGCATTAAAGGACTAGAGTTTCAAGACTCATACTAGATAAATCTAAAAAAAAAATGATTTTTTTTCTTTTGTCAAATTACAAGTTGCTAATGTGATGTACTGTGCCATACCATTTATATAAATTTTCTTTTGTGTGTGTATGTTTTCTCTTTTTTTAATTGAATTATAATTGATTATACATATTTTGGGGATTCAATGTTGACATATGTGGATCAAATCAATATTACTAGTATGTATATTGTTATAAATTGTACTCATTTTTTATGCCCCTTGTCCAATCTCTCTCTATCCCCCTCTCTCTCCCCACTTCCACCACAGATAACCCTAGATTTCTTCTCTCCCTCTGAAAGAGTAATGGTTACTCTGTTGATTTGTTGCCTAGATGATCTGTCCAATGCTGAGAGGTATGTCCAGGTCCCCCAATATTATCATAGAGCAGCTGCTTCTTCTGTCATGCTGGAATGGGTTTTGTGGAGAGAAAAATCCTTTTCTTTTCTTTGGTCTCTGCTGGTGACTCTTCTTGTGTCGATGCACTCCAGTGGCTGGTGGACCATCTGTGCGGTGGTTGTAACATCTAGCCACTTTTGAGGTAGCCATGGTTACTTTGGTGCCTGTGGTGGGCCACCCGCATGGAGGTGATGTTTTTGGCATGCTCCTTGGTGCTGGCAATGTGCCTGGTTGTGGGCAGGGTGTCTGTCCCCAGATCTATGCCCCGGGCCCCTGGGCAGTGCCCCAAGGTGCTGGTTGTGTGCCTGGGCCAGAACAAATATTGTCCTTTGCTTACTTCTAAAGCAGGAGAACTTCCTGTGGGAACCAGTACTTGAGCTGTGTTGTTGAGCTAAATTGCTGCTTTACTGCTGTTTCCATAGGGAAGGCTTTTTGTGCAGCTCAGGGTTTAATGGTTGACCTTATAGGTACTTCCAGCTCTCCAGAGACACGGTGCACCTGAGTTATATAGAAACTCTAATCTGGGCCTGAGTTTTTTCATCTCACTGCACCCTATGCAATTCTGCATTCCTGACCAGTCTCCTCTGAGTGGTCCTTCGCTGATTGGGGGGTGGATTGGCTGTCCCTGCTGTGCCCCAGTGCGCTCCCGGTGGGCCTATTTCCCCCACCGCCTGTGCTCCAAAACTTCCTATGGGATGGGCCCTGCACTGGTCCCATGCAATGACTCACTGGCCTCTGAATGGCTCCCTCTTTTCAGCTGTTCTGGCTCCTTGCTCCTGCATGGGTCCACAGGAACCCTATTAGTGGTCTTGCTGTCCTGGGGGCCACCAAGGCCCTCTTCTTTCCTGCCACCTCCAAGCAACTCCATCTGAAGGGCACACTCTGAGCAGTTTTTTCTTTCTCTCATCGTGGTTTCTCCCACCCTGATGAAGTCTGTAGGTCTCTCCTCCTCTTCCCTTGAGCTCCAGTGGCTCCAGCTTGGCTGTTGTTACATTTTTATAGTTGTAAATTTGTTGATCTGTGGGAGAGAGTGACGCTGGGGACCATCTATTCCACCATCTATATAAATTTTCAAAATATAAAATACAGTATTATGCAAAGGCAAATACACACGCATACACACAATGTGTAAAATTACATTATATATGAGGTAACATTATAAAAGTATTGAAGAGTGTAAGTTTCAAAACTTTGATTACCTGTGGAGATGGTTCAGGGCTGCTTCACTTAAATTTATATCTCTTTTAAAAGAAAATAAAGACTTAAATATAAAGAAAAGAGAGAGAGAGAAGGAAGACAGAGAGGAAGGAAGGAGAGAAAGAAGGAAGGAAAAAAGGAAGAAAGGAAGGAAGGGATCTTTTAAATGCCCTCAAAAAAATTGAAACAATTAAATATGACTTCCTAGAAACAAAAATAGTGGGCATATTATATCAAAGCTACTAGATGCTACTCTGGACATGAAGATTAAGGCTTATATTGAGATATATTATATTACATGTTCATAAAAAAGTAGAAATTCAAAGAAACCAGTATGAAAAAGAAACATGTTTTGTTTGCAAAGTCACAAAAGGATTTCATATAAACAAGAATTAAGGATTATCTTGAGATATATTATATTACATGTTCATAAAAAAGTAGAAATTCAAAGAAACCAGTATGAAAAGGAAACATGTTTTGTTTGCAAAGTCACAAAAGGATTTCATATAAACAAGAATTAAGGATTATCCTACAAAATGAAAACATTGTCATGTATAATTTCAATACATTTTACTAATTCTACATTTAAGAATTATAACAGCATCCATCTCTGTATCTGAAAGCATCATGTTGAATAGTATATTACAACATATTTAGTCAATTGTTCTATGGTCAAAACCGGTATAGAAATTGAACAAAAATATTTTAGTAAAAGAGATATAACAGGCAGGCTTAAGACTTTGACCTCTGGAATATCAGAGAGATACTTGAAAATTCATTCCCTGAAGAGCTTCTGAGAAGATGGGTTTGCCTCACTAATCCTTGTTCCCCACTGTGTCTGTGTACTATTAGCTATTTTTCCCGGAATGAAAACAATCACTAAGGTTATTGGTTATGCTAGACTGGAGACAATAAGACCATTAAAAATAACCAACTGTTTCTTTATTTTTCTGTGAGTAAAAGGGGGTAGGTGTCCAGCTTTAGCTGTTGGGTGGATTAAATGTTTTAAGCCTCATTTCATAAACCGGGCAGATTAACCATTATCATAAATTCTGAAATAAAATTCATAAACATAAATGAACATCTGTTTTACAGATTTACAGTCTGGTCATGCTCCAATTTTACTAAATAAGGGGAAAACTATAAGCTCAGTGTTTGTACTCACTACAACCAGTGAAATGTGGCTCAGGTGGCTGTGAGGACAGCTTACAGGATCAGGAAGGACAGGAACACATCCTTTCTGAACTGGACATCGTTGATGTAGTTGAGGAACTCTTTTCTACTCTTTCCATACTCATTAACTATTCCCTAATATCACAGAACAGAAAAGATAAAGCACCTCAAAACTGTGTTTGAACAACAGCTGAGTCTACTTTAGAGAGCAGAAAAAACTCTGCCATTAATCCTCTTTTCAGATGCTATCAGTCTGTAGAAGGGACCCCTTCTATTTCTGAAATTTTTTATCACACAATAAAATCAAAAGACATAGGAATGTGACTATTACAGCACCTCATATTCCAATATTGGGTTCCAACTCCATTTGAGATTGCGGTCTATTCACAGAACTACAAAATAACTTGAAATGTATCACACCTTGACAATTTTACTGTGCCATATTTTTAGGTATGTTAGCTCTGTTAAATTCCTGAGCTTATAATTGGATAAATATGCTGCATATATAATAAAAGTACAGTGCAGCCATGAATAGTATTAGTATAACAACAAATATGGATTTCTTTATTCTTTTTCCACATGCAGTAAATGGTATCTCATGAAAACTTTCTGAAATTAATTTGCACATTATATAATATCACGAATTGAATGTCATTAATAACCTGAGGAAAATGTATGATATAGCATTTTTATGTATTTATTATTTTATTTGAGGTTGTTGCTTTATACATTAATCACACAAGTTGGGTAGGAGGGTTAGTTTGCATATCTCAAGTAGCTGTTCAAAAGTGTAAAGCAATCTGCAGAGGACAGCAGAGTAATTGGATCCAGGTAGGGTAAAAGAAGCATTATCATTCCTATTTATACTGTTTAAAGTTCTGACTGATTATTCTATATGTGAATCTGGCTAGTAAATTACAGAGAACATATTGTTCAGTTGAATGTCTAAAATCAGGAAAAAATAGGTTAATAAATAAACAATCTCATAGAAATTTGAGATGTAGTGCAAGATATGTAAGAAAGTGTAGCAGAAAAGAACACAGAACAGACTAGCTGAAAATTGAAACTGGATTTCTCAGTTTTGGCAGAATGGCATTCTACTTTTGGTAATGGTAGTAGAGATTAAGTTGGATTAATCCTACCAATGGGTGTAGAAACTGAAGGGAAGTAGAAACTTAAAGGAATGGCACTGAGAATTTCATACAGACATAGATACAGATATACACATATATACATTTATATACATTAGGTATATATTTACCAGATGGTGCACATGGCACATCCCAGTTCTCCCCGTTAGGTCAAGAAGAAATTTTATAAAAAATCTTGGTTGTACTGACTTGAGGAGTCAGAGAACAAAAATTAGGGCTACCAGGATGGCAGGAAAATTATGGCAGAAATTCCTGAAAAAATGATATCACAGGGGAATCCCAAAATCTGCATATTAATCCCACCAAAATATTTGGTTGACCCCTATACAGCACATACAGGGAATAAAGTCCCAAATAGAAGGTCAAGAAACTGAAGCAATTTAGCTGTTGCCCATCATGAAAGAGATAGTAGAGTTACAGTCAAACCAAATTAATTCCATACTAGAATAAAAGCCAACACTTTTCAGTAGAAAATAGTGGAATCCACGGTCTCTACAATGTGTAATCCACAGATATTCAGTGCAGAAAAAAAATCACTAGAAAAGTAAAGAGTCTATAATCAATAGTCAAAAGAAAAAGCAGTCAACAAAAGTCAAACACTAGATGATCCAGATGTTGAAATAAGCAGAAAAGGACTTCTAAAAAACTATTAAAAGTATACCTAAGGTAAAAAAAAAAA